>NC_072735.1:32362086-32531858 GCF_026930045.1 Uloborus diversus
GTTTATGAATTACGTTTTCGAAACTTCATTAAAACATGAATTAAAATGCAAACCAATCCGCCAGCTACTTTATACGGTCCCTTTACGAGATTGGTAAAAGCTATTCTCGCGAAGCGATCATGTTATCATAACCCCGCTCATCATTGTACCGCTGTATCCCATAATTCTGGCTTCAATTTCATCTCCTTTTTACCATAGACGGGGCCTCGCTATGCATATTTCTTGACTCTATGGGGTTTTCATTGTTTTACCAGAGGTCATTTTGACATTTGGTACCCAAACAAATTTCGTATAGGAACACCCTAACTACCTAGCAGTATGAAATATATTTTACTACCTATTCTCATGCCTACCAAACATTTAATAAAAATCGGTCGAGCCGTTTGGGGGGAGTTTCACACAAACACTGTGACATGAGATTTTTATATATTAGATTTAGAAAAATTGTGTTGCCATCTTCGGTTTGTCTACAAATCAAATATTTGTAATTAATCTAAGCAAGGCTTTTACAATGATTTTCAACAATGGATTTTACAGTGATTTTCAACAATGGTTTCCCACAATGGTTTAACAATGGTTTTTACAATGGTTTTCCACAATGGTTTAACAATGGTTTTTACAATGGTTTTCAACAATGGTTCAAAATGGTTTTTACAATGATTTAAAAAAAAATATTCCGGATAGGGACACCCTGATTACCTAGTGGTATGAAATATAGTTTAGGGGAGGGTGGCCCAAAGCGGGTAGGTTTTCGAAGAACGCTCAAAAATTGTAGTATTTGGCTTTTTATCAAAACAATTTTGATTATATTTCATAGCAGGGTTATCGAACTTCAAAATAAAAAGTGATTCGTGCAATATTTCAAACCCAATATTTATTTATTATCAAATATTACATACACTTGAAAAACCCGCTTTGCCATACCAGGGGGCCCAAAGCGGGTAAGCTTAACTAATTGATTTGATACATTTGACATTCAAATATGAAGTTATAAATGATTAAATTAGTTGACTAGCTTACCTGCCGTTAGAAAATACGTATATATAAAAAAGTTATACTTATCCAATTTAAAGTAGGTCATTTGATTCTAAAACATGAAGAAATAACTGATTAAATTAATGTACTAATAAATAACCATCATAAAAAATAACTTTTAAAGTTATACTTATCCAATTGAAATAGAAAATCTAAGTCAGCACATATTTCAAGAAATTATAAATAAACACATGATTAAATCCTATACACACTTTGCTCAAAAGCACGTTTTTTATTTTAATAATTATAACCTTAAATTAATTATTAAAAAAAAGGAATGACCACCGTAGTTTATAGGTGGATAGTGTCAGAACAACGTAATATTATTGACAGTCAAAAAAAAAAAAAAAAAAATAATAATAATAATAATAAGCTGGTCGACTAATCACAAATTACAAAACTTCATTTTTTTTAAAAAATGTATCATTGTTTTTTTAATTTTAAGCCTGGTTGCGCCATGTCGCTTCACTGCTGCTTTG
The DNA here is from genome assembly GCF_026930045.1 of Uloborus diversus. NCBI lineage: Eukaryota > Metazoa > Arthropoda > Arachnida > Araneae > Uloboridae > Uloborus > Uloborus diversus. Next base: position 32,363,601 of record NC_072735.1, read on the forward strand.
CTTGAACTGCTAATAACTCGGGGTTGTTCGGGTACACACGACGTACGTATTCATCGCCGCATACACTATGGGGGGGGGGGGGCATACGAAGACCTACTCGCTTTGGGCGATATATCCGATTTGGGCCACCCTCCCCTATGTCCTATTCTCATACCTAAAAAATACACATAAAAAAATTCATGAAAATCGGACGAGCCGTTTCGGAGGAGTTCAATAACTAACACCGGGACAGGAAATGTTTATATATTAGATAAAAAGTTGTTTTCTATCAATATGTTTGCATAAGAAACCAAGAATTCATGAAACGGTAATTTATATTTTAAAAGAAAGATGACTTATACCTTGAATTAAATATTTAATCAAACATTTTTTTAAATGTTCCAATCATTATGATGCCAATGATAGGCATGCGATTTATGCCAGTCTAAACATATATTAAATGCAGCAAAAAAATGAAATAAAAATTTCTTGTTAGAAGCTAAAGTTTTAGCAACCAAGGACTGCCGTATTTAAGATAACTTCTGAGCTTTTAGTATAATTGCTTACTTCATGTGTTTAAAAGAGGGAGTTTTTTAAAACTTTTCAGTTTATATTATCAAATAAGCTATACGTTATAGTTCAACTGTCTTTAGTTTGCCCTTGACGCCGCCACGTTTCAGAAGCGTCCATTATGAAGAGTAGAAACACAGCGGAAAATTAACGAACGGTATTCGCAACGTGGTATTGGTTCTGGAGCTTGAAACATCACCTTGTAATTTAAGAGATTAGTCAAGGAGGTGGTACAACATTTCAATTTTGACTGGTCAAGGCAGATCATTGAACCTTTCATATCCCAAGTAAGTGGGTGGATCTTGGTTTTACTTATTTCAGCATCCATTGGTCAGAGGCAACAATGCCTCTTATAAATAATTTGAATTGAAAATTCACGAGGGAAGGGTTGCAATAAAGAAAGCAAAGCTTGTTATTTTTACTTTTTCTTCAACTCAATGCAGTTATTACTGTAACTGAAACATTTCAAGTCTAAATAATCACGCAACAAAAATATACTAGAAGTTCCTACTGTCCAACCACGGATTGTATGGAATTTTCAAACGTCCAGATAAGACGAATATATCTGAATGAGGGGGAAACGTAAAAATTTGATGCCGGTATTCCGCTCATTTGAATGAGAATCTGCTTCTGGGGCATTCCACGGTATTTTTGACATTTATGTAGAGTCCGTAACGTGACCTTTTTTGCCATAACTTTTTAATTTACTGTTTGATTAGCATATTATTTTATTTTGATCTTTTCCTACCAACACACCAGCTCATATTAAAATAATTTGCAAATCAAACGGTAAATTTAAAAGTTATGGCAAAAAAAGGTCACGTTACGGACTCTACATAATGTCAAAAATACCGTGGAATGCCCCTTCTGCAAAAGCTGGCATCGATAAAAAAATAATAGATTCGTCAATTTCCGGCTGTAAAACGGATGTTTGTCTTTCCATACAATCCGTGGTCAGACAGTACATTGTTTTCATATCGCCAAAATGTAGCTAAATTTGAAAGTATAGCACGCGTCCTTTCTTCCTTCTGTACCTATTTTAAGGAATGAACTCGTTTTCTCAAATGAATGGCCGGGGATCATTAGTTCACGGTCAGAATATACCATACTATAAAAATCAGTGTTAAAGAATGAAAAACAAACATGTATCAAACAGACCTTCAACGGCTCGCAGAGTAATATAATTAGAGTCAAACTAAAATATCTGGGTGACGTAGACGGGCAACTTGGTATATGCCCGCAGTATTAGTTACATACTTTGTTTTCACTGTAAACGTCACGCGACGAGAACGGAGCACTTTGCACACTTCCTCAAAAAAGTAAATTCTGTACCTGAGAGTCAGACTAACGTTAATCTGAAAATGGCAATTTTCACGTTATTACTGCTTTATATGCAAACTATTGTTCCGCATCGAGGCATCACAAAGTAGTTCTGTAAAAAAGAATTTCTTTATAGTTATTTGCCAGCATCAAAAAACGCGAGCTTTCTTCGTATGCACCAGGCGAAAGTTTTTTCGCTCTCCATATAAATATCAATAATATGACTTACATTACTTTGGATCTAAGGTACAGAATTATCCACGCAGTGAGAAATTTGTGCAATTTGTGAATTTAAAAACATTTAAAAAAAATAAAAATTTAAGCTACACGTACAGCAAAATACAAGCAATAAGAAGTAAAAAAATAAAAATACGATAAAAGGTAGTAAGTAGTCCTTTTTATCGTCTATAAACTTCAACAAAATGCACTTAATTCTAATTTTGCAAAAACAAAAATGAATTAATAAGTTGCTAAAAATGTTATCGTTTTTAAATGAGGACTTGAACTCAAACCCAAACTCCACTTTATAATCAACTTAGTATCTCTATACAAATTCCATCTTGTGCTGCAAAATTATCAGCTCTTTTGAATGTTAACAAAATTTTAAATGTACAAATACGCCTTCACAAGTAAATTTGCCAAAACAAAATTTAATTACTTTTTTAATTATTACTATCTCTGGTAATTTATGTCCCATAAATTAAAAATCGGAATAAATGAGATAAATGGTTCTAAATGTTTTGTTATATTTTCTTTCATGTGGTATATTTCCCGGTTACGCCGAAGCTCAAGAGGACCCTGAAACTTAAGGAGGCTCAAATGGACCCAAAGCCTTCTACACTGCGATTCCTAATGTACATATGAATATATGCAATGTCTGTCATGTTCTTGCACCCAAGAGATAATTTTAAATTGTAATTAACTCACGACAGGAGAAAATTATGACTGTTTCTGACTGCGCAAGTGACCACAATATCGGAAGAGTTCTGAAAACTAATGACACCGTTTTATTTCCAGGAAAAATTGGTAATCTGTTTCTTTGTTTACAAAAAATATGGCGAGTGGCTAAATTTTGCAAAAAGCAATGATGGTGGTTTTTTTTTTTTTTCATTTTCATCGTGAAAGGTTAAGAATCGTGCATTTAACTCAAAGAGAGGACAATAAGGGCACATTTCTCGCCGGAAGAGGGCACGCAGGAGGAGTTGCCCTTAAAACACGCCAAGGAGATATTACTGTTGAAAAAAAAATGCCAATTTTTCTCAAAGGAGACATTTTTATTGCGATTCTTTAGCTGATACATTAGAAAAAATCCTAAATGTAGAGATATCAGGCCGAAAAAGATTCGGTAGTTGAGCCAGTGATGATTATTAAGATTATAACACTTGAACGCAAAAGCCATTAGAACGTTGAGCTTCTACCTTTATGTCTAATACTTCCCTTTAAATAGTAAAGGAAGCATTTTACTATTATTTAAAAATAGCGAGACATATGATACGATGCTGTTAAAATGGAAAAATTACGCTTTAAGTTCAACAATGAATGTATTTCTAAAGTTGGGTATTAGACCATCATAAAAAATAAGTTATTGTAACATAAATGTTTATTTTTTCTGTTATTTGAAGAAATTAAAAGTACGCAAAAAAAGGAGGAAGAAAAGAAAAAAGACTAACTTTATTACACTACTAGTGGCCCTCACGGCTTGGCCCGTAATAGGAAAAATTAAAAGGTCTTTTGGTTCGCCTGTATATTTACAAATAATGTATGGTGAGTTTTCTCGCCAATTGGTTTGCACCCATCTTACAGTTCCACGTTATGATAATTTCATATCTCGCCAATTGGCTTGTGCCCACGTTACGGTTCCACGTTATGATAATTTCTTAATTTACTCGTCCACCTTACGATAATTTGTTCTTAAAATTGGAATAGAAAAAGAACAAAATCGAATTTTCCAAAAATTGCTTTCAGGTGCACACCGCCATGCTACAAACTAATTCTGTGCCAAATTTCATGAAAATCGGCCGAGCGGTCTAGGCGCTATGCGCGTCACAGAGATCCAGACATTCTATAGACATCCAGACATCCTCCGGGCATCCAGACAGAGAGACTTTCAGCTTTATTATTAGTAAAGATAAAGAAAAGCTCAAAACGAATTGCCAAAAAACGTAAATGACAACTAAAAGGATAATTATTTACTTTTAGTGAGCACTATTTTGAAAATGACCGAAGGAAAGCACATGTAAGAATATGAACTAAATTATTAATGTAGTATATATTAACATCGAAATCATTTTCTATAGAGTACTTTTAAAAGAAACAGGTGATAAAGGTGTAACTAGGTTCACGGAAAATAGCAAAATTTGCTCAATTTATGTTACTAAAATTTTTTAGGAATATTAAAAATGACAAAATGTTGTAACACTTTTCTTGTGCTTAGCAAGTGGTTGCATTTAAATTATACGAAAACTACTAATGAAAAATATTTCTTATTTAACAAGTTAGCAATGACTAGAGCAACCAGATCAGTTAAAACAAAATATACTTCTAAACAATAGAATCAAACTAAATCTACAATATCTAAAGCATTTTAAAGTGTAGAAACTTATCATTTAAAGATCATTAACTTCATTCTTTAAATTTCTCTACATAGAACATCATTAAGGAGGCTTCGAACTGCGTTAATGCAAAATTCGAAGACCTGAAAAAAAATATTTCTTTTTGGCAAACTTAATAAATTATTATTTAATGTCAGTTAGATGCACGGGGTGAACAATACGACAGAAAAGGACTTAAAGGGGGGGGGGCAAGGTTTTTAAGTAAAGATTTTTATCAATTAGTGCATTTTTTTAAAATCATAGTGAATAACTATTTTTTTCTACACATAAAACTGGAGAAAAAATTCATAAATATCAACATTTTCACTTTAATCCCAAAAAGTAAATAAATGACTTTCATCTTTTGTCTTCGAGTAACTCACTACCAAACGGCGTGACCTTGAGTGTCACGGATCTGGACCGAATTTTGGTTTTAGATTTCTTAAATCTTTGTTATCGCGTCTTAATCCCTTTTTCTCTTTTAATGGATATGCAGCGTATTACCAATTCCACAAAATCACAAGTCATAATAGGAGAGGTGAAAATTTCTCGGCCATTTCTATTAAATTCAATTTGTAGAAGCAAGAAACTCAATGAGTACGGCCCAACCGCTATTCGTGATAGCGGAAATCATAGTTTGAATTCAAGGCGTCCAAATTTAAACTAATGCTAGATGAGGATTTTTTTTAAACTATTTTTTATTTTTTTACCATTCTCACTGCTTAAACATCTCTATATTTTATTCATATTACTGACAAAAAATACTATTACTTAAAATAAAAAGTTTTACAAACCCTTCCAAGAGACCCTACACATCATAAAAATGTATTCAAACCAGTAGCTAACTCAAATATAATAATATTGAAGAACATTCCGTTTCTCGTCGGGCTCCTTAACCTTAACCCAAATGGCTTCATCGATTCCTCCAATCCCCACAAACGCGGTGAGAGGATAACGCAGGATGGACTAATCATTCACCGAAGCCAATGATTTCGACCTCATCAGGAATTATCGCGCGTCATCAGCTATTAGATTCCAAGGAGACGTGGGATTAATGAACTCAAAGGGATCCATAGCGCACTAAGTTCCATTCCTCTTAATTACTCACCCCACTCGGTCAAAGAATTCAGTTTTGCGTGTTTGAATTTCAATGCCTAATTGATATTACTTAGTCTTTGATATGTAAGGAAATAATAAAGTAGCTATGGTGTGTATGAGAAATATGCGTAATTTTATTATTTGATCAAGCGTAGAAAACTAAACCTTTGTATGTTTGAAAATAATAAATCTAGAAAATAATGAAATTTGTATCTGATTATAGAACATGCACTTTGAAATGATTAAATGCGAAGATTCTCGTAAAATACGTGTTTTCCTTTCTAAAGTTGGAGCAAAGCTAACTTGATGGTCTTTTGAATGTTACGAAGAGGCTAATCACACCTTACGTATGCTGCCACGTTTGGTTTGCCTCAAGTATAGTTTCGTAATCATTTACGAAAATGTTAATAAACAGTGATTTGTTTATGATTTTCATGAGATAAATCACATCCCAGATTAGAGTTTATTGTATGATACTTGGTTTAAAAATGGATTGTTTAGCACAGGGTGTTTTTTCCAATAAATAATCTACTCTAAAATTCTAAGACTTTGATAAATATTTTGTTAAGCCAAAAAACATACGTATGAAAAAGAGCGAGACTCAGAAGTAACGACAAACTTATATGGAAAACGTATAGGTTTTAACAAAGCAAACCATATATTTTTTCTATAACAGTTACCGTTCTAGTTAAAAAATTATCCAAAAATTATTTACAGTGAAATAGAAATTCTAAATGAAAAAAAAATCTTTCACATAGAAACGTACAGCAAAGATTTCTGGATTAAATCCAAAACATGTATTTTTTCTTCAATTGCAATTTTAATGGAAAATATTAGGGTAGTCCAGTGCACATTTGCGCAGTGCCTTTTTTCCAAAGCGACTAATAACTGGAGAGCCAACAGTCTTACCAGATTGATGCTGCTCCCTAGCAGATACTCTCACAAGTTTTTGAGCATCAGTCGAGCTTCGGTTTAGCATGCAGATAGAAAAATTTGTTTTCTACAAAGTTAAGTAAATTTTGTGTTGAACGTTCTGAAGCGTATTGTGAATAAAATAGTCCACAAGAACAAAAAAATACATAAAAATTAGCAGAATTATATCCTTTTTTGAGAATTGTATTTGTATGGGCAGAAAAGTTATTAAAATTTGTGGCACGTTAAAAATTAATCCAAACTTGCCGCCGGGGCACGTTTACGCATATTTATTGGGGCACATTCACGTACGTTCTTAACGGGTCTTACTACTGTGTCTTACTTCCAGACGGGTCCAGGACACTTTTTTCACTCTGTACTGTTTCAAACCTTTAGTATTTTCAAGTTATTTAGTTTTGAAAATCGCCATTCATTTTTAACTAAGTAACAGATTCGTATCTTATAGCTTACAATCATAAAGTGTTGTCTTCATGCCTGTTCAACTTTAACTTTATACACTATTCAGCCTGCAATACATTTTCTTTATTTTAAAGATGGTAAAACATTACGTTCAAAACAGTAACAGAACCCCGTTAGATGTCAAAATAATGAATAAGTTAAACGATAATCCAAGTATTTCTCTCAGTACGCCTTCCACATCGTTACATACGGACTACCCCAACTAAGACCATTTGAAAAAGTAGACTGATACTCCGATCCTAACCCATCTCCAATTCTAATTGATACTCCGATTAAAGAAGCCGTCAGACAAGAGCAGTTAGAAGCTACAAAGAAAAATATATAATGGGCAGAACAAAACAAAAAGGAGAAATTACTTTAAAATTTAGCAGATTCTACTGAAGCAAAAATAGAAGATATCAAAGAAAGCATTATGAAACCAAAACCTGCGACAGGGAAAAAGTAAGTACACTCTGTAAAAAGGAAATTAGTGAACGATTCTGTTCACGAAGTAGAAAATCGTGCTTGCATATATTGTGTGAAAGCACACAACAAATCAAAAAAAGGACAAGACAGGGACCTTAGATGTCAAAAAACAGTCCCATGACAAGTATGCAAAAATAAAAACTTTATTTTTGTTAGTAAAATCTAACAGTGATGAAGAAGATGACTAAATATTTTCTGTTTTTAATTAGCAGTAAGTCCTATGATTTTAGTTTAGCCTATAAAATGTTTTTTAAATAATTATTTGTGATTTTCTTATTTTTAAACTGTTTTAAGAGAAAAAAAAACATTCAAACTTTGTTAAATATCTACTTCACTTACTCTTTGTTATTATTTTTAATTTGCTTAAACTTGCCCCGTGATTGGAGCAAGTTTACGCAACCGACTTGGACTTAAGAAACATAATATACGGTTAAATTCACAAGCTGAGAAAAAACTGAATATACAAATTTTGACTTTATTAACTTCTTTATAAAACCACAATGTCTAAAATTTCCTATGTTAAAACATAAAAATTAGAGAATGCATTAAAAAAAATCCGCGTAAACGTTCCCCGGTCTACCCTACTTGAAAACAAAATATTTTAAGCAAACATGTTTTACTTAAACAAAAGTTACGAAAAAAAAATCTATTTTTACAAATAAATAATACCATCAATAATTTCTCACTTCCTTCAAGCAGCAAAATTACTCAGCAAAAAAATATCTTAAATTAAAAAGAAATATCATAGATACAACGTCATTCTGGGACATTGTAACACCTTAAGGCAGGGCTTCTCAAACTGGGTGCCGCGGCAGCCTGGAGTTCCGCGGATGGGTGCTGCGAAATGTCCAATATATATGTTGGGTGGGTTTGCCAAAAAAGGCCATTCAGACCAATATGGTCATTCCCCACTTTGTTTTTGATGTATCATAGTAAAATTTCGTTGCATCGTGTCATCATCGATCATGAAGATGATTTCATCATTGCCGTAAACATGGCATTTTTGGTAATGTTTTCGATGTTATCAAATGTGGTTTAATATATATTTATTGCTATTAAAGACTTTCAATTCGTGTTAGTTTAATAGTACTTTTTGGCGTTTTTATCTTCAATTATGCGTAAGTTCAAAGTTTTCTTTATAAGGTTCCATGTACCTAATAAGGTCAAAACAATTTTCTTTGCTAAAACTGCTAAAAAACGTAACTGAAATTTAAATTTTCACTTGGTTTTTTTTTTCTTAGTTTTATGAATCAGCTGATTAATATGCGAAGATCGCAGGGTAGCCTCATTTGGCACACTTTTGCACTTATCTCTGAAAATAAGGGTGCTTGAGAAAATTCTAATCCTGCAAAGGATACCGTGAGTCGGATACGTTTGAGAACCCCTGCCTTAAGGTAAAACGATGTCAGCTATAGCTAATAATGGAGGGTTTGATCTTTTTCTCGTAAAATAATTATTCGCATATAAATATCCCTTTGTGAAAGATTGGTTTTGCTTAAAAGCACTAGTTATCGTAAACCCAATAATCCTCACTTCTCTCTTAACTGCAGGGGATCTTGACAGGCACGTGGCAGAATTCAGAACAACGGACGAAGAAATGTAAACAATGCAGTAAGAGAAACACAAGATTAATGGGCTAAACATACATTAACAGTGCATTAATATAATTGCCCGCATTTAACTACACTGAAAAAAAATTTGTGTAACCTTACTCCAAATAACCAGTGGCAGCTTAGATGCCTCCACTGCTCTGGAGTAACTTAACTGATACGAATGGTGTAAAGTTACACATCGCTTGTGGAAGGTTACACCATGGTAATGTAACTATAGCGTAACGTCTCACTCAATTTCTGGCGTAAGGTTACATCAGAATATTCTGCATGCTTACAAAAATTAAGCTTTCATCAGATTTTCTAAAACGATTTATCAAGTTCACGCTTTTGAACAATCAATGTACAGCAAATATTTATTTATTTTAATATACAAACAATACTTTATTGCACTGAAAGAAGAAATGACCTGCGTGGGGTTTAAACCCAGAACGCAAATCTTAGACAGGTCGCAGAGTAAGTGCTTATACCTCCCGGCCACCAATTACGGTTTTTGTTTCGCCAAAAAGAGTTTACACTGTAAAAACGATTCAGAAACGTTCCTGGAAAATAGTAGGCAGCTAATGTGCCCAAATTGTGCCAGTAACCTATCTTGCAAAAACCAGGAACGTTTTCTACAAAAAGTCAGTAACCATTCTGAAATTTTCGTAGAAACTTTCTGAAGAATCGGGAAATCTCCCCTATTAAAGCCAGTCATGTCTCGGAAACCTTCTAGAAAAAGTCACAGGTTTAATGTATTCCAGTAAATAATTCCTGATTTACCAAGAAAGTTCCAGAAGCATTTGAGCAACCATGGTAAAGCTGTGCGAGAATTGCAATTATGAATCATGCCATCTTCGTTGCCTGCACTTCGTGTCTTGCAAAGCCACAGCTAACCAGTGACTAAGTCGCTCTGATTGGGGGCATAATCAACCTGGACGGGCCACTATCAAACCTCAGCCTTTACACTTAATAAACACGCTCATTCAATCTCTAAACTGGAAGCTAAAAATATTTTTCACAGCAGTGAAAAATATGCATTCGTATAACTTGCAGCAATTCAGGTAGCATTTTTGCTAAAATAGTTTATTTTAAGGGGAAATTGGTGAAAACCTGTAAAATCCCGAAACGTTCCACGGAAATAATCAGTAACGTTTCGGAATATTTTTGGTTTACCCATTCTGCGCTGATTCTGATAATTGCGCATGCGCTTTGAATTCTACTGAAACCATGGTGCAAGGGTCCTCGAAAAATTGGAGTTTTTAAAACAATAATGATGATACACATTTCAGAATTCGTGTAATGTTACACCCATTAATACTGGTAACCTTACACTTTTTCTTATAATGTACAAAGATTTGTTGCATATAAAATATTGTTTCCTTTTCTACACATGCCTCATGGACCCACCTCTTTTTTTTTCTACCATCCATTTTACCCTCCTCTGCCTAGACGTGTTATCGTAACAGTAGCCAAGAAACTCACTACAAGAGCTTTCATTGTTTTCGAATTGAGAATCAAAGGATTTTCTGAAACATGTAGAAATCTCCCAAATTTCGGGAGAATAATAAATGGCCTTATTCATTAAGAAAAAATTACAATAAATTGACCCGTTTAAACTGTAGTTTTAAGCAATATCACAGAGACAAAGAGGAATAAGCACCTTTACCTTTTGAGGTCCACAATCACGCCAAATTTTGTCAGAAGTCATGAGATATAGCAATCACAAATTAAAAATTAATATTCGAATACTCCACCTCTAACAGATTTATAATTGGAAGTCTACTTAAAAACCAATTTGGGTCTGAATCAATGCATCACTGCTTGAGATACAGCAATAACTCTCGAGAAGCATCACGTTTTAGAAATATTAGTTAAAACTAATCAGCATCAGGGTAAACATTAGGATTCCGCATATCGTTCGATTTAATGCAGTAATACAGCAGTTCAGAAGTTAGAATAGCAACAACAAAAAAAAAAAAAAAAAAAAAAAAGAAAGAAAAAAAAGAAACGAGAAAAAAAGGTCAGACATATAATCACTCAGACAAACAGAATCCAAAAGTAGTCAATATGGAATCATTATTCCTCAAAACGTATAAATCGGTCGAAATTCAAAGTTTAAAACTTTTCGCTAATTCAATGGTTTCGTTTACTAGATATAGAAGGTAGTTGGACACAAAACTATGCGATTTCAGATAGTTCTATTTAAAACAGAAAAAAAAAAAAAAGAAAATAAATGGCATCTTACTGTGAGTAAAGTGTTTTTTACCTAACCCTTAGAAAAAAAATAATCTGATATCTTTTTTATTGAAATTTGCTTATTTTATTTTCACACAATAATATTTTCCAATTTCTTTACATCTTTTATTGGTATTTGAAATAATTTAAAATACTTCTGGCTTTAGTAAAATTATTGTTGACATGCAAGAATTAACTCTAATTCTGGTGGAACTACTTGATTAATGTTTAGCAGTAAATTGTAAATACAGAAAGCACGATAAAAAAAAATGCCATCAACTATTTATTTAAACAAACCCTTAAAGTTGAAAGAATTCCAATCCAAAAGTGCAATTTAATTGAAAACAAAGAAACGCACCATTACTTTAATAATACTCATCAAAAGTGAGAAATAAATGAGATATGGGATTTAAAGAATTTAGTTAAGATCGAGACAGAAAAATTTTATTTTCGTCAGAATGCGGTGCAATTACGATTAGAACTAGAGGGAATTATAACTTCCAGGCTTTCCCGTTTAGAAATCCACAATATTTCTTTTCATTTTAACTGTAGTATTAAAAAGTCTGATAATTAAATCGTGAGTATTATCTTCAGGAGAAGTGTGATTTTGGTAGAGTTTTGCTTATTATTATGACGACTTAATGCGTATATTTCAAAGAAACTTTTAATTTATTTAATATTTAGCCGCTGTATTAAACAAAATATTAATAGGTGATGTAATTTGTTAAGCTGTGTTTATTTAATGGTCTTATACTGAGTGATTTTTGTATAAATGAAATTCAGATGGATTTTATCACAATGTTCTCCTCTCTCTAAATTACTGTTAATAAAAAATGTGATTTTGAAAGAGAGTGTAGCGAAGAATAAGGGTTAGAAATTGTTACTTATATTGCTTAATGTACATTTAATCACTCTAAAGCATTGCCCTGAAAGTATATACAGGGTGTAACAAGACAGCGTTTACAGACTTTCAGGGCAGATAGACTACACCTAGACGATGGAAAATCACATAGCGAGGCATGGTCGAAAACGCTTTCCTGGCGCGGTAGTGACGACACAAATCACCAAAAAGACGACACGAACAAGAGAAGAAAAAATGTTTATTATCCTTAGTACAGCAAAAAACTAAGAAAAAAGAACATGAAAGAATCAACGATCGTCATCAAACTAGGTGTTCGAAATTGCGACCCCGGGCCGTGATGCATGCCTCACATCTCCGGCGCATTGTTCGAACGCAAAAGCGAGTGCGGCAACAAAAACGGCGTGTGCGCATGCACTGTCATCTGACGCTTCGATTTACGTAACGACGTCTATCGTGTACACCAGACAAAAAATTACCAGCATTTTTGCTGTATTAGGAATAACAAACATGCTTTATCGTCTTATTTGTGTCCTGTCTTTCTTGTACTTTGTGACGTCACTATCGCGTCAGGAAAGCGTTTCGGACATTACATTGCTATGTGATTTTCCATCGGCTAGATGTACTCTATCTGCCCTGAAAGGCTGTAAACGCTGTACTGTTACACCCTGTATACACTGCATCTGGTTTAATTCAAACTTATTGTATCTGGATATTCTTTGTTAAGTTTTATTTAAGATATTTATTCATAGAGCAAGAGCCCGTAAACGCCGGACCTATGTCATAAAATAAAAACCCAAAAGTTTTCTGCGTAAGCACACCACAACAGGTAAAAACGAGCTGATGTGTGCCTCACATGACTTCAATTACTTTGATTACTTTCATTTACTCCAATTTAATGTTATTTCCCCATTATTGGCAGTTTTAATGTGATTCAAATTGTTTACTCACTAAATATCACCAACAGTGGCCAAATTGAAACCAAATTTAAAATTAAAAAAAATCTCCAAATTTATCGCCAAGTTGGCGACAAAATTTGGCGACCAAAAGACTGGCAATATATCGCCAAGTGTCCAACAAATTACAACATCACTTGAGTTTACATTGAAATTAACAAAGATTTCTCCCCAAAAGGAGCAAAGATCCCCTTAGGAACATCCAAATGCAACCGAAAGAGAAGATGCACAACTAGACCTCATTAGGAGTCTACACGTACTGAATTTCAACATTCTAGGACATGCCGTTTTTGAGTTATGCGAGGTACATACACACATACGCACATACGCACATACATACGTACATACGGACGTCACGAGAAAAGTCGTTGTAATTAGCTCAGGGAATGTCAAAATGGATATTTCGGGTGTTTATACGTTCTTAGGCACTTATCCGCGTGTGGTCGGGTTGAAAAAAAACTCAGCATTAATTCGGGGATGAGCAAAATGGAAATTAAGGCCGAATTTTAAGTGAAATTCTTTTCGCGAATACAATACTTCCTTTTTTTTTTGAAAAAGGAAGTAAAAAAGGTTCGCTATCATTTAAGCTGAGTTCCGCATGATTTGGCTGGAAAAAGGTAGCAAAAGACGGCCAAAGACTAAACATCATTGTCATGTCGAGTGACATCATTGTCATGTCCACCCGACAATCTCCGATTTCAACGAAATTTTATAGAAGTGCAGACATGACTTCGAAATTAACCTACACAAATTTTTAGCTTCCGAGTCCAAAATTCCAAGGATCTAGGATCAAAAAAAAAAGAAAAAAAAAAGAAAAGGAAAGGCTGGGAGGGGGGGGGGGGGTAAATTATCGTTGTGAAACAAATTCCCATGTTTAGGCTGAACCCCCATTGGAGGCTATTTTGGAGCACATTTTTTTTTCTTTTTGAGGTATCCTAGACCCTTATGATTTGTGTATTGGAAGCGAAAAATTTTCAGAGGTAAGTTTCAAAGGTGTATCACCTCTCTAAAACGTCCTCCAAATCGAAAATTGTTGGATGGCGATCACAAGGTCACGTAACATAGAATGACTCAATGATGTTTCGTCTTTGTCGCACCTTCTGCTACTTGTTTCCTGCCAAAGCCTGTGTGACTAGTTTAAAAATAGCGTACCTTTCGTACCTGCTGTCATGTGCTTACGCAGAAAATTTTGGACCTTTTTACTATGACGTTGGTCTGGCACTCATAGGCTCTTGAACTACTACATTCAGACCGTAGCTACCCTGTTCTGTTACGTTTCGTCTAAATTGCATAAAATGAAGCATTTTCGTGTTAAATATGACAATCCTCATATATATAATAGCCGATGACCGAGTAACGCGCGTGTTTCAACAATGAAACTCGCGCCACGGCTTGATAATTTGCTAATATGTTTTGGTAATGTTTAACATGCAGGGAAAGACTTTATTGTGAGAAGGCTCAACTCGATCCGGTAACTTAACTGTTTTACTGGTAAGACTGTGTCATTTCAGGGTAATGAGAAACAAAAAAGGGGTCAACAATGAATGCTACCTACTGGAGTTTAGGGTTAATCCACTGGAGTTAGGGTTACAATTTCAACTATCAAAATATCCCCAAACAGGCAATGACTTCAATCAAATGTAGAATAAATATTCACCCGTCATACCTTGACGGGTGATTTTCTAGTATTAAAATAAAAGGCAACTTATAAGACCGGATTTAACGAACATGTTTTCGGTGGGTGTTTGGCTAAAAATTCTGCTTTTCACGTTACTACTTACAAAGTTTTGATTTTTTTTTCTGCAGGTGTTATGACAAGACCCACACCTACTCGGAACTGTGTTAGAGTGATTTTCGCCATTCTCATTCCAACCACGACATTACGGAGCAGCATGACTCGAAAACCAATTGCCGTTCAGGCGGAGAGTCGCCAGACCTTTGAGTTTGATTTTGACGAATTCTAATAGCATTCTTTGGAATCAAGATTGAGATAAGAATCTTCCAAAAGCAAACTAAGAAAAAAAAGTAATTTTTCGAAGAATGATTTATTTAATTTCACATAAATTATCATATTATCTTAATCTTTTGTGTTAACCTTAAAAGGTTTTTAACTCAAAAAATATCTTTGAAGAAACTCAAAGCGTAAAATTATTTTATGTTCGGGTTTTTCTAAATGCGTACATTCAATATTTTTATTTCTCAATATTTAAGTATTTATTTATTTATTTATTTGAAAACATTTTGGCAAATTGTTGCGAGGCATACAGCTTCCGTTCCAGTTTTCGTTTAGAATTTTACTGAAAAGGCAAATAAAAAGTACACACTGTAATGGCGCAATACAATCTAAGTCGCACAAGCTGAGATTTTTGATGGCATTCGAGTTGTACATAATAATTCCTCAACATCCGAGTTTTTTTCTTCCCCTTAACAAGCTTCATTCGAGACAACAAGATACCAATTTAGGTGGTTAACCATTTATTTACTTATTTTCGTAGTTCAGAGTTGATTAAGCATGTTCAATTATGTGTCACTGTTTTATTTTGTAATGTAATATCAGTATTAATAGTCTTAAATGCAACGAAACGGGAAAGATTTACAATAAACTGCATAAAATACCAATAATCAAACTGCGTTCGTATTATCAATTTTATTGTTTACACAGTGGAAATCATCCACGCCCATGTTGATTGAATTTGCGGAATGTAAAAGATCTCTTCGGTATTCGTTTTGCTTAGAATTCCGTTGGAAAAATTATCCTTAGTGCTGTTTCGTATGGAAGATATAGTAGGTGCCTCCATCTGGAGAGGGAGCTGGGCGTCAAAACAATCTGTGCCATTGACCTCCACGCCTTAATATTGGCACATGAAAGGCTGGATGCCGTATTAGGGGATAACACTAGGTCTGAGAAAGGTAAAAACCTATCGAAGAAAACTAGTCACTAGAAGGAAAAAAAAATTGTTTATATAGTCCTTATTACTTTGACTTTGTTGTTGTTATTACTAGTACTTTAAATGGAAGTCATTTGGAATTTCTTCTAATATTAAATATACTTTTAAAATATCTATTTTTAAAAAAATTTATTTCATTCAGACATCAAGAATAGTTTAACATGAAACTGAACACGGATGAATACCATTTTCCAAAAGACGAAGTAATGATTTATCATTATTCCTCTCGCATTTGCTTTATTAGAATTCATTGAGACACAAGGAAGGAAATTCAAGAACAAAACAAACAACGGTAGAAAATGGAAAATCGCAGTCGTTAGAATTTGACGCAATTAAATTTATTACCAAAGGGAATCATTAGTACTCAGGCGTAGAGTAGGAATTCGCATTATGTCTCAAAATTTCCTGTTCTTCTCGTTAATGCAGAACTTAAAAGCATGCTGTGGATGATTAAATCCTAAATATCATCTTCAGTCGGAGCGTGATTTCTCTAATAATGAAAAGTTTTAGTTTTATTTTATTTGGAGAAAGATTTTAGCGCATAACACAGGCATCAGGGGAAAAAAAGATAAGATAAGAACGAATAACAAGATAGTATTTTTTATTTGTTCTCTTTGTTTTTCTTGGTGCTGTTAAAACAGTTGAGTCATTACGTCTGCTAGCAGTTATATAATATCATTATATATTTTGAGGGATTTGGAAGTTGTATGACTCTAATTAAATGAAACTAGAAAAATATTTTTTAATGAAAAAGAAAATGAGAATTGTAAGTCTCTAATGCATTTTTAAAAATATTAATATTAGCGTTTGTATTAATAAATGGCATTGAACAGGGTAAAATATTATGTTAATAAATATGACTTTTGTGCACAGGTGCTTTCTAGGATTAGCTTTCATTTTTAAAACTTCCGACGTTCTACATTAATTTTCAAGTTTAAGAGTATTTAATTGTTTACTAGTTTTGTAAAAAGCATTGGAGTTTATTTTTTCTAGGTTTCCTTTCATACCTTTGCATATATATAACCATGAACTGAGCTATATTATGTCCTCCGGGGTCAACAGAGAGCGTTTAAAAAATTCGTAATGGAAAAGAAAAACAAAGCCATTTCCTATTGTTGTCATTTATATTTGGCACGAGCTGCATTTTACAACCTGTATAGAAAATGTTTAAGGTTTTTTCCAAGTACATAGAGACATGCCAGAGATCGACGTTGCGCGAAACTTCTCAAACATATCAGATATATCTGCCAAAAACTCTTCCTAAATCTTTCAGCAATGGAATAGGTGTTTTCTACACACCCAAACCTGTTTTTATGCCGTTTATAAGGACCGCATAAAAAAAAAATGTTCGAAACTTCTGGAGTAGCTTTAAAAATTTGTTTTCGCAACACAGTTAACAAAAAAAAATATGCAGTGGATATGGACCGCATAAAAAAAAGTCTCACATAGAAAATAACCCAAAAACTTAAAAAATTGTAATATTTAAACGAAATCAAAATAAAACAAGTTATAATTTTTGCCGAGTAGTCGGACAAAACTCCCAAATAAGGAAATTTTTGGGAGGTCACAGTGACTTCCCGTTGGGGTGCCTATGTCGTCACTTGAAAGATACTACCTCGCACTCATTTTAAAAATAATTTCGTCAATGAAATCCCAATCTAATTGAAATTTTATTGTACCGCACTAAAAGAGATCGCACAAAAAAAAAAAAAAAAAAAAAAAAATCGCATAAAAAAAAGACATGTTCGGGTGTACAAGCAATTTTAAAGAAAACTATCTTTTTCTTAGCTAAAGTCCAACCTTCACTAATGAGCTATTAGGTGACATTCTGAGCAGTCAAGATGGGCCTCCTTGAAAAGATGGTTTAGATGTTTGTTACTAGGGTCTAAAGTAGAGCAAGTCATCAGGTGTTTACCATTCATGGTTTCGTGTTTGCATAACTGGATATCTGTCACTCTATTGATGGCAGGACATTGATACGGTGGAGGTGAGTGGCAAGAAAATTATACTCTTGTCATTTTTTTAAGAACTCCAGCAAAAGAAATTTAAAAAAATTGGAGACACGATTTGTTATGTTGATTGCCATGTGATTGATCGTTAGATAGATGTGTAAGAAAAGTTTCCACGGTTTGGAAAAATGAATAGTTACAAAATTATTGAGAAAATATGAGAAAAAATCCAAAATGTGGGTCAAAGTAGCCCGTGTTTAAGGTAACGTAATATCCAACAAAATAAAGTTTTAGACAGTTGCTTTTAAAGAAGATTCTCATAAAATGTTTCAAGTTTGAATTCGAGTTAGATTCTAAAAGTAAATCTGATTTACATTTAATATAAACATAACTATGGCTTCCTTTTCCGAAATATGATCTTTCAAATATTTTAGGACGGATTTCCTTTCTTAAAATATCTGAAAGAGCGTATGTGAGCTTGATTTTTTGTTACTGCTAAACATTTCTAAAAAAAAAAAAAAAACACTTAAAAACTTATGACACGTAAAATTATAACACGTAACAACTTCACTCAAACGCGATGTGTCATCTTGATCCAGACGTCTCCGTTACGTTAACATAAAACGGTTTAAAAACCGCTTTGAATGCAAGCAATCAAAAGTCTATTATCTCAAACTTACTTCTTATTTAAAGAATACTGGAATACCTTAACTTATAAGAAGGGGGAGTGTTGAATAAGATCATGTAAGCCAATACGGCCATCCCCTCATTATTTGAAGTAGTAATGTAACAAAAACTCACTAGATCGTGACGTTATGGCCATCTGAAAACTTAACTAAAGATAAAACATTATGTACAAGCAGTTTGTTATCCCCAGACGACAATGGAGCCAAGGTTATCACAGAAGAGTGATGTCAAAACGATTTGATCATTTTTTACGGAAAGTTTTGAATTCTCATTGTTCACTGTAGTTTACTATTCCAAGAAAAAAAAAACATTGCTCTGGAAGCCCAATTTATGTAATTGATGAATTCAAAAAAAAAAAAAAGGTGTGTACCGTCATTTTTTCGTATAATTATATAAACGAGAAAAGTACTAGATTGTAGTTTTGATACTACTTTTTGAGCAATCACATTGCTTCTTTTTCTCATTTGACTGTTTTTGGCGTCTTTTTTTTATTTTTTATTTTTTTTATTTTCCCCCGCTTCTTCTCTTCAGCAACACCGTCAACCAGGCCCTCCCAATGCTGCTCCTCTAGAGAAAACCGTCTCCAGGTTGCGTCTATATCCTACACACGCACGCATACATACATACACCTACACACACATACACACACCTACACACGCACATACCCACACACACTCGGGATTGCGAAAAACATAATTTGAATTCAAGATGTCAAAATTCAAATTAATTTCTTTCTTTTTAAAATCTTTTTTTTTCTTTGTCTTCAACCCTGCTTCAGGTAATCTTTGCCCAAAGTAGGTATTGCTGGGGATTCATTTTCCTTATAAGTTTCTTAGCTGAAACTTCTGACAAACCTAATTTAAACTTACGTTTTGACTTGAAACAATTTTAAAAACAACAATTTTCTCTATTTTTCATGAGTCGGCTGATGAAGGTGCTAAAGTTGAAGTAGCCAGTTGAACCATAAATGAAGGAGATAACAAATTTACCTTAGTGTGACCTTATTTGGGTTACTAACCTTATTATAATCAATAGAATACACCATTCGGCAGCTGAAAGAAAACCATAAAATTTTGCTTTTGTGACTAAAGGCAATTTGTTGCAAATTATTCTTTCAGTAAAAACGACAGGTTCTCCAGCGTAAGTAGGTCTAAGCAGCACAAGTCCATTTTTTCTCATGAGACTCTCAGTTTGGAGCACATATGCATTAAGAAATAAAGCTCTTGTATCACTGTAACCCAGTATCAACTGTACCCGGTCAATCCTACTGTTTAAAAATTTGGATTCACACTAATTTTTTGGGGGAATATTTGGTAAAATATTATAATCAATTCCAATGGGATCTGGAAATACAATTATTCACACGTTATATCTAAAATTTTGCATTTTTTCTTTGTGCAGGATGTTTTAAAAATTGTTTTACTCTCTATGAAATAAACTGATGATTGTTCTTTCGTGTATTTTAGATTGTATTTTTTCTTTCTCAGAAGTTCAAATAAGTAAGTGGTAAACCCAAATTAATTAAAAATTAAACAAAAAAAAATCTTTTTTTTTGCTACAAGAATGGAGCAATTAACATCAGAATATGACAATAAATGACTGCTCTTTTTCAAGTGAATGATTTGATAAATGGCTCATTAACTCTTGGGTTAATGAATGCCAGTGTTGATGATCAGCAAGAGCTAAATGACTTTGGTAAGGAGTGTAAAACTGTAGAGAAGTTCATAAATGGCATGCTTTGTGTCTCAGTAACACCTGTTAAGGAGCTAATTTAATTAAAGCTATGTCAAAAAGAAAAGAGCAAAGTAAGCAATTAGTAATATAAACTTTTGTTCCTTGGAAACTCGCTAATTACTTTATGCTAGGCAAACACCTCATATGAATTCTGTATTTGCAAATAATTTTCCGAACAAAAGTTAGTTAAATATGATAGTGTGGTATAATGTGGGAATGGATTTAAGGAGTTCAATTGATTGTTTAGTTTAGGAAGGAAAGTGTCTCCATATTTATAATGAAGATAAAGTTTATGAGTAATTTAGTTAGCTTCACCTGCAGATTTAATAGTGTTAAATTCTGTTAGGTAATTGCGCTTTACTTATTTATTTATGAAAGTATTATGTGAAATAGTTAGTTTGCATGATTAAACTCATTTATTTATTTATACATAAGTTAATTATCTTCGCATACATAGAGGACTGCGTAAGAAGAGACTTTACCATAGGACAAACACAGAAAACACTTCTAATGCAGAGCAATGGCAGCCCTATAATTATTCTTGACGCTCATTTGCTGCAGCATGTCGCAAAGGTGAGTAACAAACAAACTTTTTTAACAGACAAAGTGCGTTCAAATGTGTTTTTTTACCCTAAATTACGCCATTAGCAGTACCTGTCTTGTTTACTCCTGCCCAAGCTTATAACAAAGCAGATTGGTATTATCCTTTGTAGTAGTTATCTCTAAGTTTTAACTTTTGTCACTTTAAAGTCCTTAAATGTACTTCTATTTTTAAACTGTTGTCTTGAATGCAATTTACGAAATAGGGTCAACTGAGGAAAGACGCCCTAATTTTTAATTTTATTTCTTGCAAAATACCACAGTGGTTTTATTCTTAATTAACTATTTCACCAACAGTATATAAGTACCTTTGTGATTAGTAAAAAAATCGCCTTAAAAAAAACATTTTTTACCTAAAAGTATTACTAATCGGTAAACGATCGCATTTCGATATCTTACCCCAATCTTGAAGGAAGATGACCGATACCTTTGGGGTAATATGCCGTACGAAAAATTAATGCCCAATGTTATTAAATCAATTTCAATTTATTAAAAATAAATACGCTAGTGAACATATTACCTATACATCCTTGCTTTTTACAATATTGCTTTTTAGTTCTTTTTATTGTTCCATTTTCCCCTTAAGTATTATTTCCACCCTTCCACAGACTGCACATTTGTTAATGATAATTTTTGGAGCCAATTAAGGCGGACCCCTTTAAGCGACTAAGAGAAAAGCCATACATAAACTTATTAAAACTTACCGAGTTATTCCTCTACGACCAAAACAACGGCTAACATGACTAAGTAAAGAGTGTGGGGATATGATTTTGGGTACTTACCAGAGCACTCAGGGTGACAAAATCATTTATCAGCACCAATTAAAACATTTATTAATAAAAAAAAACTATTTGTATGCTCTGAATATGAATGCGCTTTCTTACTATGAGGCTCGGTACCAACTGACCAGCAAGCTGTTTTTGCGCATGCTTGAGGATGAATTACGCTTTACGTCATGTTGTACAATACGGCGTGGCGTTTTACCTCAATCTACCTTAAAAGAAAATAATTTGTAAATGGATGTCGTTCTTTAAAGAATTATTCGTATAATGTTTTCGTAATGTCAAGCTGATAAAAATAGCTTGCTATTAATTCAATATGACTTTCGCATGTTTATTCCTACGTACTATGCGTAGGGGAATCTGAGGAGTTTTGACCCACTTTTTACAAAGATATGTCTTTAAAAAAGTATTCATAAGAAAAATTCCTAGTTGACTTTTTTCGAGAGGAAGTGTATCTGAGCAGTTTTTTACATTATTGTTTTTTATTTAAATTTTTTTTTTTATTAGCGATCTTTCAAGAGTGTCCAAACTGGACCAAACCTCCCCACTTAAGGAAGGTTTGACCCACCATAAGAGAGGTTTGACCAACAGAGGTTTAAAGTTATAAAAACTATACTTAAATGGTAATTTGTCTGTTTTACTATTATTATACGATACAAGTAACAATTATATCAAAAGAAAAACCATAAATTTGTCAAAACTCTAGATGTGATACGTTCAATATAGATATATTGATGCAATACTAAGAGCTATCCAAAAGAATGGTTTCTGCAATGATCCTTTTACTAACTAATTTTGTAAAGAATAGTTATTTAGAGCTTAACTTTATATACATATAAAATATACGGTACTTCAGTTACAGTAAATTAATATAAAGTAAATTTTTAAAAAATAACGAAAACAAAAGGAGCAATATTTCAGCGAAAAAAGGTCCAAAACCTTAGTCTTCCCCCCCTCCCCCGGGGTAAGCCTGGTCATACCATGGATTATTAAGGATCTGTACTTGTTGGATATAAAGTATATTAACAAAGTAGAAAAATAAATTTCAGTTTTGTTTAGTTTGATCAGAAGTATTAACAAACTGGGCGTGTTTCAAATGACTAAAATCTATACTATGTAAAGTGACTTTAATTTCAAGTTAAGAGCAACATTTATTTTATTTGAACACAGTCTTACTTAAAACAAATAAAATAAAATACATTGTTTTAAAAATGTTTCACCAACAAAGGAAATTTAATAGGGGTGCCGTAATTGACGTGGGTCAAACCTCCCTTAATAGCCATTTTAAAAAATGTAATAAGAACATATTAAAATAATTTGTGAATTTCGAAAGTAAGTGTACAGGCTTTTAGCACATTAATCAAAGTATATAAATAATGCAACTTACTTCTGTAAAAATGAATGGCAAATCGCACAGAAGAGATAAATTTTACTTTTTTACAATTTTACTTTTTTGCGCAAAAACGCTATCACACGCGATTTCTTTTTAATTGTACTTCAAAATTGCTGAAAAATAGACACAGCTTTTGATTTGACTTAATATCAAGCTGCCCTGTGGTGCTCATCAGTTAAAAATGTGTTTGAATATAAAAATGATAGAGTGGGTCAAACCTCCCGTGTGGTCAAACCTCCCCAGTCTCCCCTACTGTGCCTAGTCAATTTTTTTACATTATGCAAGTAAAGGAGACTAATTATAGAAGAATGCAAATAATATTAAGACCATGCTCGTTAAGTTAAATTTTATTGCAATGAAACATTTTCCAAAAACCGCTATTTTTTTGATTTCAGCGAACTGTTTTGTTATTATCTTAACTAAAGTTAAAAGTTGCGTTGTTCATAATATTTATAGTTAAAACGCAGTCTTTACTTCCATTCTGGGGTTTTAAAATCACTACAAGTATTTATGTAGGTCGTGGTACATAGTTTCTACTAAATACATCATAGTTGATTTTGCATGGGACAAAAACATAGCGTAGTGATAAGTCAGCATAGTCAGCAATCATTTTATTGAGCTGTTATATGTTCTGAATCTACGATCATGCAAATTTTACACGTCAACGGAGAAAACTGTTCCAGTTACGAAATTGCCTCTAAGATTACGTATTACGTTCAGAAAAATGCCAAAATATCATCTTTTACCTTCGTTCGAAGCCGTTAACGTGCGGAATTCGGTAAAGAAACGCTTCTTAGTCACAGCACTGTAAGGTTGGCAAGGTGATTTCGTTTACAGATTCTATCGAGCATGAGCCCGTGAGAGCGAGAAGTACGTCATAGTATAAATGCTCATAATTTTTCTTGCGTGAGCAAATCACAGCAGGTAAGAAAAGTTCGCTATTATTTAAGCTGAGTTGAGCAGGCTTCGGCAGGGCAAAGGTAGACATTGGTGCATCTAAATATCATTGGGTCATTCTAAGGCCCCTATATATACGAGCCGACGCATCAGCTTAAGATCAGCCTTTTTGGATCGGAGCACGTGTTTGAGTGGTTGTCTTTTCTGGCGAGTTATCGCGTTGGTGATTGTTCACTGTAAGCAATTTTTAGCGGCACATGAATTGTTTATAAAATAAAATATTATTTTCTGAAAATTTGGCGAAAACCGAAACTTTGCTGTGGTAACCCAAGCAGTGCAACAATGAAAAATCCGATCCAAAATGGCTTAACTTAAGCTGATGCGTCGGCCTATCTACAGGGTGTATCAAAAAGGATCATCTGATTTGGCATGTCTATATTTCGAACAGTAATAAACATATGCAATTACAATTTTTTTTTTGGATGAAAGGGAAACTGAAAAAGTTTCCCTATGTCCTTCCATTTTTAAAGGTGTTTCATATGTCCACCTTTAGATATACGGCATATGTCTAAACGGTATTGAAACTCGTCCCACACTGCAGCGATCATGTCCTGAGTTACGGATTCCACTGCTGTTGTTATGCGCTTCCTTAGATCATCCATTGTTGTTGGTAGAGGAGGCACATATACAGAGTCCTTGATAAATCCCCACAAGAAAAAATCACGTAAAACTTGAGAGTTTCCTCTTTCCAACAGTATGTTGTTGGCGCCTTTAGCTCGAAAAACAGAATAGTTATGATTTTTTGAAATCGGATGATTCTTTTTGGTACACCCTGTATATATCGGCTCTAGGTCATTCCATGTCAAGAGACCTCGTCGTCTCCACCCGACTGTCTCCGATTTTAACAAAGTTATATAAAGGTGCAGACTGCCTTTGAGACTAACCTATACAAATTCAGCACCTATACAAATACTTTAGTTTCCGAGACCAAAATCCTGAGAATTTAGGATCAATAAAAAAGGGCTCCGAAAAGGCGAACCAGGATACATGACACGTCCACCAGGTCATGTGACATGGAATGAATCTGCAATGTTTATTTTTTGAAGCAATTTTACGCAGCTTTGCTACCTATTTCCTGCCAAAGCCTTCGCTACTCAGCTTAAATAACAGCGAACCCTTCTTACCTGCTATAGTGTACTTAAGCAGAAACATTTTTGGGGCATTATACTATGACGTAGGTCTGGCACTAATGGCTCTTGGACCACTGTTTCAACACGAGATTGGTCGAGCTGGGAAAAACAACACGCCATTGCTATAATGCCCAAATGTATCCCCGGAGCTAACACCTTGCGACTATTTTCCCTCATGAAATTTTGCTACATTTACAGTGTATGTGCTTTCCTTCCTAGAGGCCTTCTTTAAATGATCGGAAGATGGATGCAACACTCTGAAGCTGCGGATAACTGAAGCTCGAATAGTTAACGTATTAAAGTATAACATGAATGTCTCAGGAATTGGAATCCCGCAAAGATGATTTTCGTGTCACTGGAGGACCCACATAGAATATTTGCAGAACAGAACGATAATGGGACCCACCAGTGTAGCTGACCTTTACTAACCCCCTACTCTTACACAGAATTCTGAAAATTTCTTTTGGTTTTATAATGTTGCATAGATTTCGGAAATGTATGTCGGTAATTTAGACCAATAGTGCAGCAACCTAGTCAGGTACCCGACAGTAACTTCCTTTGAGCGTACGCAGTAAATATTATTCTTCAGTACATACTTTTATCATTCTTTCATAGATAGCGCTAATAGTAGTTCTGAAAATATTAAATCTGTCACCTTTTCTATTGGACGCACTGTGTAAATGTTCTCTTTCGTACTTTTCACATTTTCTAGTGCGCATCATTTATCTGGTAGGGGAGAGTGGGGGCACTAATGGTGGATACTAACTAAAGTGGGGATACTTGATCCCCACTTTAGTTTTTAATTTTTTTCTCTGCTGCAAATTATCATTTTTTAAATTTTTTTTAAAAGTACGTGAACAAAGGTAACTTTTTCCTATATCTGACAGTATTTTTTTAGTTGAAATTAAACAGATAAATTTGAAGAATATTTTTTTTCCATAATTTCATAAAGGGATCATGTATCCCCACATCAAGGATACATGATCCCTTAATAGGAAATCTCCCACTGAGAAAATACATAGACTTTTCGTTAGATCAACAATTTATTTATGGATTTTCGTTTTCTACATAATGTTTGTAAAAAATTACATTAGTTCTAATTTTCTTTATTAGATTATAATAATGTGAACACAAAATACTGTCATATGGATGCTTAATCTCTGGGATCACGTATCCCCCTAAACGAAGGGATCAAGTATCTCTAATAGGCGGTTTTTACAAACATACTTGTTCTATTATTAACAATCAGTGGCAATTTACTAAAAAAATGTCTCAATTATTAAAGACTGTCTATACTTTAACATTACATTTCGGTATTTTTTTAAGTTGTATATAACAGGTAATTTAAACTTCAGAATGCTTTCCTAAAAAAAGTTGAGCTTGACACTTTTAGACAATCATTTCTTGAGCTAAAACAAAATGGCTGAAAAAAAAAATGTTTCCTGTTTTTATGTACACGTACAACTTTAATATAATTGTCAGGTTTCAAATCTGTACTTAATGATTTTGGTAAATCTTTGCCTGTGAGATCGTGTATTCCTAGAGATCAAGTATTCTCAGTCCCCCCTACCTACTCAGGACCGCCGCCGAGAGCCAAGGCGGACCCCTTGTCAGTTTACTTGCTGGGTCCCTGTCTCATAAAAATTATAAATCCATCTCATAAAAATATAAATATTTATCCTACTCTGATTCTGAGCCGAACCCTCAAAACAGCCCGACTAGGCTGACTTGCCCTCTCGTCGGTCATGTACCCTACTACCTATTTTCGCTACATAAACAACAAATGCAAAAAATAAATAATACAAACTTTTAACATTAAAAAATACGTTTTGTACATAAAATAAAAGCATAAAATGTAAATAATAGTTTATTTATGTTTTAATATATTTCAAAATGCATAAAATTAAACTAAGAGTTTAAAACTAAAACATTTACCCAAACATGCTCTTTTAAAAAAACTATTAGGTTTTGCATTTTGTTATATTTGTACTATCCTTTGCAACATTTTAGAGTGCCAGGTACAGTTAAAGCATACGGATGTATTACACAGAAGGGAGCCCTAGAATTACAAATGAGTACAAATGAACACGGAAAGCATCTGCTGAAACGCATGGCTTTGACAACTGCGTCTTGTCACTTCATACATTAAAACCAGCCTGATGCTCCTAAGGGGAAATGTCAGGGAAGATCTGCCGAGCGATTTCGTTGAATCCGGGGTGGGAGATAAATTGATATAGATTCCTATATTTAATAGAATTCAATAAGGCACTACGAGTTGGGTATATTTCGCTTATTATTCCAGGCCCCACAATGTATGCCCGTAAAAATTTTTAGGTCCAGAGATTTTCTCTTTAGAATCTTGATCTGTAGGTGTTCTAATGTGAGAATATCTTGGGTAGACATGTTGAATCCTGCGCGAAATAATTTTACAGGCCATCAAAGATAGCGGCCATTTTGGTTCACTTGCTCATTACGTTTTTCGCAACGTGCGTACCTATAAATTTATTTTTAGTTTTGAACTGAAATTTTAGGGCCTTAGAAAGTCAGTTAATGTAATAGTTATGTCATAAAAACCGCTCTGGCTTTTTCTACAATTTTTACGTGAGGTATCTCTAACGTTTTATGTTTAACATTCTGGTTACTGAAAAGTGTAAAAAAATTAATAACTCTTAATAAAACATAACGATTTTAAAGTGTAAAACCTTTTGTGTAAAACAATATTTTTCAAGGTCACCAGCGTAGCCAGCAATATCTTCTGTAGGGTTTTTTTTGGTCAAAAATACCTTCTAAAGGGGGGGGGGGGGGGGTTGATAAAAAAAACCCCTTCTGAATGGATTTTTTCGATCAAAAATATTATTCTGAAGGGGATTCTTTGATTGAAATATCTTCTGAAGGAGATTTTTTGATCAAAAATACCTTATGAAGGGGATTTTTTGATCAAAAATACCTTATGAAGGGGATTTTTTGATCAAAACAGCCCTTTCATATGCATAAGCTACTGTATTAAAATTTGCATTCATGTTAAAACCAGTGGCTATAGGGATTCCCCCCCCCCCCCCTCGGTCCACGCTGTTCAAGGTTATTTATCGTCTGCTTTCAAAGTAATTGTTTTCGAGTAAAAATGTTCCACAGTTCCAAAAACTTTTTGTTTCATGTTTTTCTGTGACAATAACTATTTTAGCAATGGCTGATATTTCTAAACTGAGTTCAAGAGAAAAATTATGTTCTTCGACCAAAAACGAGTTCGGGAAGCTGCTGAAATACGCAAAGACGCAATATTGAAAAACGCGGCAAGAAAATATAGTGTGTCATTGCAGCAACTAGTGCTATAAGAAATACACGAGAGGAAAAACGCTAAAAAAAATGCTAGAAAAAAATGCACAGACAAGTTATTTTGAAAGTGAAAACAATATTTTAGAAAAATCAGAAAGAATTGAAGGAGGTCCAAATCAAGACGAAGTTTTGACTGAGTAGCAGATCTTAACAGCGATATGAATGTTTCTGCTGCGAATTCATATGCACATTCAAACTGTATAAGTTCTTATATTCGAAAGTATGAGCGAGAAA
This sequence comes from Uloborus diversus, assembly GCF_026930045.1. Lineage (NCBI taxonomy): Eukaryota > Metazoa > Arthropoda > Arachnida > Araneae > Uloboridae > Uloborus > Uloborus diversus. The sequence continues at coordinate 32,392,405 of NC_072735.1, forward strand.
CCAATACACAGTCTGCGCAACATCTATCCTGAATAGTTGAACTGTTTAAAAAGGCAAATGAAATATTAAAGCCTCTGTTAAATGCTGGGCATGGATTTATTCTTTCAGAAATAAAAGAGTTGATGCTTAATGCTCAATGTAGATGAAAATGCATTGGTTTTTATAAATGAAACAAAAGTATTTCTCGTGACAACGTATAATGAAAGGATTCTTTTCTGTGCTTCCAAAAGAAAGAATGACCCTTTGTTGGTTTTTTTTTTCGTCATTTATCTCCAAAAGTACTTGCTGCTGCTTTTAGCTCACAAGAGGCTGTGAAGACTGCAGAAAATCATTGATAATCTTGAGAAAATCATTATAAGATGTTGATTTTAGACTACAAGAGAAGTTCTGCTAAGCGAGTAAAGACGGTTCAGGATGCTCTTGGCTCAATGGATGAGGAAAAAAGTCAAATAATGATTCAATCGCTACGCACAAATATTGAAAGCTTGAAAACAGAGATTGAGTTTTTGTTAAAGGATGTAGTGACAAATCAGAACTGTGCAAGTGTTGGGAAGTGTTTCGTTCACTGGTATCACTTGTAAAACACTTGATTATTGCTGATCGCGAAGAAAATTACAAATTTTACGTTCAAACTGTTGAATTACTGCTTCCAGTCTTTCGTGTATTTGATTGCATCATTTATCTACTATATGAAACATGGTACGTAGAGAGGATAAGGGCGCTAGAAAATGAGTGTCCCTACCTGTAAGAAAAATTCATTCAAGGTAAATTTGTTGTTAAAATTCAATGCTGTGAAGCCAGAGATGAAATTGGAACAAACGATTCAACGGTCACAGAAAAGTGCCGGAAAAATTGCAGAGCAGACGAGAAAAAGTATGGTGCCGAGTGGCATTAGAGTATCATGAAATTTTAATGATATGCAATGTGTTTCGCGGTCTTACTAGTTCTCATTTAATGGATCACTGTGAGAGTGTCCCGCATCCTTATTTTTATAGGCAATCGTAGCCAGTATTTTGATGAAAATGTCAAAAGACTTGTTGATTTTATCCATCAACATGTAAATCCCTATGATATTTCTGAAACAGAGCAACTTTACAGCTTTCTCACTAAACAACTTGTGAATGGTAGTGTCAAGATTCGCCTTCTCAGCATCATGAATCATTGATCAGAACAGTACCGCCAGTTTAGACTGGATAAATTTTGTTTCAAAAATTGTCTGATTTACTTTCCAAAGTCAACCTACCATGCTTTGAGGCACACAGTTCTTCATAAAATATCACTTCTAAGCTAATGGGGAAGAATCAACTTTAACAAGGGTACAGAGACATGGAAATAGCGAAAGAAAGGGGAGAATGCATTAAAAATATTTTAGCTCATGACTTGTTTCCAACGAACACATTATGTGATGGTAAGGGGCGTGCACAGAAAATTTGGGGCCCGTCACAAATGCCCATAAATGTTTCGGCCGCCCTTCCATATTGTTTAAGCACGCATATTTCATCCCTAGTTTTAAAAATAATAGGCCCCCTTCAGGCTCAGGCCCGGGCAAACAGGTTTCTCTTATTCCCCCCCCCCCCGTGCACGCCCCTGGCGGTGGTGATTCACCTACCAAGCTAGATTGCAGAAATATCCGTTCCCAGAACATTTTTTATTTAGCAAAGTATCCCCAATAAAAACTGCCCTCGTTATATATTTCATGTCACAAGTCCGCCAAATAAAGAAAACTTTTGGTGAAGTTATCATCAATGTTCCGCACAGATTCATTCCTGTATGCTCTTTTCATGAACTTCATCCTGTGTTCGATAGTTATTTGCAGCATGTTGTGAAATAATTCGAAAAGATGAGAAGAGAATCAACTAAGGGCAGAACAAACATTACTGTAATTGACAGAAAAACAGTAGTACCTATGCAGGTAGAAAAATTCTGGTCTTCAGTATTAAATAAGGAAAATTTACAGTAACTAGCACGCAAGAAAATAGAAGAAATGTCAAAAATGCTACATTTTCAGCTATTGCTAGTGGTTTAACAGTTAATGAAGAAGCAATCTGCAATACTTTTCATAGGAGATTTGAGACACATCATTGAAGAGCTTAATTAAAATAACTCAAGAGAAGATGCAGATCTACAAATTTTTCCACACATAGACTGGGCTGATAAAAATTGCTCAAAAAGAGTGGCTGCGGCATCAAATGATACAGACGTTCGTCGTTGTGCAATAACATGCAATGCAAAAACAGATCGTAACCTTTTTTAAAAGTAACTAATCTTGTATTTTTCGTTTATTGTGCTGTTGAAGAAACATGTATGTGATAAACAGGAGTTTAAAATGAGCATTTTGGATTATTTATTAATTTTTGTACCCTTTTTAGTAACCAGAATATTCAACAACAAATGCCGGAGATATCTCCACGTAAAATTGAAGAAACAGCTAGACCGGATTTTATGACATAATTAATACATTAATTGACTTCCTTAACTCCAAAAACTGCAGTTCAAAACTAAAAATAAATTTGTAGGTACGCCCGTTGCGAAAAACGTAATGAGCAAGCGAATCAAAATGGCCGCTATCTTTGATGGCCTGTAAAATTATTTCGCGCAGGATTCAACATGTCTACCCAAGATATTCTCACATTAGAACACCTACAGATCAAGATTCTAAAGAGAAAATCTCTGGACCTAAAAATTTTTACGGGACTACATTGTGGGGCCAGGACTATATTGATCGAGAGATGATGTGTTGTTGTTAAAACTTCTTTCCGGTTAGAAAGAAAAAAAACGAACTGATGTGTGCATCACAAGACTTCCTTTTACTCCTATTTAATGTCATTTCTACATTACTGGCAATTTTAATGTGATTCAATAGTCTACTCTCTAAATATCACTAACAGTGGCCAAATTGAAACAGATTTTAAAAAATAATAAAAAAAACTCGCCAAATGTGTCGCCAAGTTGGCAACAAAACTTGGCGACCGAAAGACTGGTGATATATCGCCAAGTGTCTGTCAAATTATAACACCACTTGAGTTTACATAGAAATTAAAAATAATTTCCTCCCAAAAAGGGGCAAAAGACCCCTTTAGAAGCACCCGAATGCAACCAAAAAGGGAGGTGCACAACTAGACCCCACTAGGAGTCTACGTACCAAGTTTTAACTTTCTAGGCCATTCCGTTCTTGAGTTATTTGACATACATACGCACATACATACGTACATACAGACGTCACGAGAAAATTCGTTGTAATTAACTCGGGGATCGTCATTATGGATATTTCTGATATCTATACGTTCTTAGGCACTTATCCACGTGAGGTCGAGTCGAAAAAAAAACTCAATATTCATTCGGGGATGTGTAAAATGGAAATTAAGGTCGATTTTTAGTGAAATTTTTTTCGTGAATACAATACTTCTTTTTTTGTAAAAGTGAGAAAAACACAGTTGAATTTGTTTCTAATGAATTTATATCTTCGCCACACTGTAAAAAACTTTCCGAAACGTGACTGAATTTTTCCACGTAACGTATCGGGATTTCACGGGTTTTTATCTATTCCCCCGTAAACCCATGTATCTTTGCAAAAAAGTATCCTAACTTGCCTCAAGTTGCACGAATGCAGACTTTTCAATGTTCTGATAAAAAATTTTAGCTTCAGGTTTAAAGATTGACTGAGCGTGTTTAGTCCATATATCGGCTTTAGTTCGATTACGGTCCGTCTACGTTGACTAAGCTCTTAATGAGAGTGAATAAGTCTCTGGATAGCTGCAGCTTTGCACTGCAAGAATAGCAGGCAAGGGATATGCTCGATTCTTCAAAGCTTGCAATTCAGCCTTAGCTTTGGCCATGGTTACGTTGATACTTCTGGGGCTTTCGTAGTAAATCATGAAAATAATAATTACGTTAACCGTACATTAATTCCCTTGAAGGTTCCGAACTGGATTTAACCGGGGAGATTTCCAAATTCTTTAGAAAAATTCCAGGATAATTTCAGGAAGATTACTGTCTTTTAACGGAAAACGTTCCTGGATTTTACAAGATATGTTACTGGCAGATATTTTAAAGCAGCTAAGGTGCCCATTTTTTTCCAGGAACGTTTCTGAATCGTATTTACAGTGCATCGCGGATTGCACTTCAGATTCATTTTTTCTCTCCCTTTATTAGAAACAATACTTTCCTACTTTTCAATTTCTATGTTCCATTGTACAGTTAACTAATCAATGTTCTAAACGCTAAATCTTTGCAGAAAAATCTGCTTGTTAATTTTCATTGCATTAAAATATTAGGTCCGGCGTGCAATACCTTTTGCAATAAACACACTTAATGTTTTCATTTTTAATTTCTCCGCCTTTTATTACACGTCGTTCCTAATTTCTCTTTTTTGCTTGAAATGTAATTTGAACTGATTTTAAAGCTTTGAGATTACAAGAAATTAAAAACAAAGTTAGAAAGCTTGTATGTTAAAACTTAACTGTGTGACTAGTTTTTGAATGTAAAGTAGATATAAAATAATAAATAATTATGCCTTGATGATGCTAAATTAATATACATGTTAAGTGCTCAAACTTCATATTTTCCATACGTTAATTGCTTTTAATACAAGTGGCGAAAATATGAAGCGTAAACATATCACATTTTCCGTGGCTACAAAAATTTTTTAATCTTGTTTGACTGGATTTGGTACTCTAAGGCCAAAAAAAATTATTTTTTTAGTTTTTATAAAGTCAAAATATTTAAATAAATAGTTCAAGCAACATCAAATGTATGTTTCCCTGTAGATAAAAAACAACTCAATTTAAATATTAATGGGTCAGGAATGTGTTAAAATGTTCGTAAAATTTTACTTTCTAACGTGGTATTTTCAAAACGTAAATTTTGAAAACCCATGTTCCTTTTTTTAGAAAACTAGTGCATATATTACTTAAAATTGTTCACGAAATTATATATGGTCATAATTGTGCCAAAATGAAGTTTTTGCTTTAGCACTTGCAATTTGCTTAAATAACTGGTTTTGTGGGCAGAAAGGGCCTTTTTAAAAAGTGACTTTTGTTTTACATTTAATAAATTGCGAAATAAACAAAATTCTCCTAAAATTTTACTTTAGTAGACTCTTAGGTATCTCTTGAAAATACTGTGAACATTGGAAGTTTCTATCCATTACGAGTATACAGGGTACTGACACTCCTTTAAGATAATTTTTAAAGGAGAAATTTAGTTTTAGCGATACAATCTATTGAGATGAAATCGAATTATGATACGAATACGTACTCTTTACGTGAAAATTTTTGAGTTTGTCATGCAACAAGCAGTTAAAGTGTAGAGTAAATATAGTTCTTTGACTTTTAAAGTTATAATCCATTGATAACAGTTTACTTTGAAATAGAGACGTACCGATTAGCACTTTGGCCGAGTAGCCGAGTACCGAGTACTCGGCCTTTCACTACTTGGCCGAGTTACCAAGTAAGAATTGAAGAACCATCGACACACATGTGATGAATTTTGAACTTATTGGAATAGTAGTATAGACCTCCTTGTCCATATAATAGTTTTTAAAACTAAATTCCTGCTGAAATTTAATTACGCATCATATATACAATTTTATTTGTGTCAAAAATTCTGCAAAAAAAATATTTTTAAAATTAAAAATAAATAAATAAAAGGTATGATTAATCAAGTTGAAATTAAAACAAATTACAGTAAAATCCCTCTAATGCGGACACTAATGGGACAAATTTTTTTGTCCGCTACATAGAGGTGTCCGCATTACAGGGGTTTAATAATGTTATTTGCATTGAAACTGGGGAATTAAAAATTGTGCGCATAAGAGGGGTGTCCGTTAGGAGGGGTTTCACTGTATACCAATCAATTATAGTTCTAGTCCGCCAAACATAAATAATTTTTAAAAGCAGATATAACAAATGTGCAGGAACACTGCAGACATGTGTTTCTGCCTCCCCCCCCCCCTTACAAGGAACGTCTTTTTCAGTGCATAACATGTGAGGCAAAGAATGTAAAGACATTCGACAAAAAAATTCGACTTTTGTCGGATGCCTTTAAATCTACGAGCTCCCATTTTGTGCATTGAAAAATGAATTCCTTGTAATGCCAAAACATGTGTCTGCAGAGTTCCTGCATTGTGCTTTTAACGTTGTTTTATTTCCTTTTATTTTTTAAGCAAAGGTATTTTTACATTTTTATTACTAATTTTTGTTTGTAGCAAAAATCCATTTTTAATACAAAAATTCCATATTTTCTATACTTACCTTTTTTGCATAAGTTTTAATAAATAAGTTTTATTAACTTTGGGGACATTAAAATAAAGATTTATTCCACTGAAGCATTACAAACTTCATTATTCTCAAAATTAAAATTTGACTTATAAATTTTAATTGTAAATGTTTGCAGAATATAATGCTTGCTCTTTTTTTTTTTATATAAATTTTAGTATCTGTCTTGGACAATATTCAATTTTTAGCAACTACTCGGTATTGGCCGAGTATCTGATCAGAATTTGGCCGAGTACACAAGTACTCGGGAAATTGGCCGAGTAGGCCGAGTACCGAGTAGTTACCGAGTACTCGTTACGTCTCTACTTTGAAATTAAAATCAGCAAGGCAGAAAAGCATAGACGAAATTATTTTTTTTATCACGTACTTTCTTACGAAGTATTTCTGACACTAATTTTAGACTTAGTGGTTAATAAAACGCCATGTTTAAGGACACCTAGAAATATATAAATTTATTAATGAAAAGTAACCTTGTAAAAAAACCCCTAAAGAATATTCAAATGCTAAAGTTTTTAAGTAAGTATACTTTTATTTATGTTTAAATCATTATAGGTATTCCTACTTCTTAAATAATTCATAAACATATTTGATCAGCAAAAGAATTTTTTTTTTTTTTTTTTTGCCGAAGCGAAAAAAAATCCATTCTATTATTTCACATGCTTAATAATGTTTTTTATAAGTAAACTCTGTTCTAATTTACTTTTTTTAGCACATACGATTTTGTTTTAACAATTCATAAAAAATATCTTAATTAAAGGGAATAGGCGTTTTTAAGTACACTATACACTCAAAAGATACTTTTTATCTGAAAATTCATTAGGTTTTATTGAAAAAATAGCGTTTGAAATTCAGCATGTTTTGTTTTAATTATAATCTTTCGCCTCTGCAGTTTATGATTTCTTTTTTTTCCATTTTTTGCTCAAATATCTAATTAACATAAAAATTAATTACTTTATCTTTAAGAAATGAAACATTTTATTCAAATTATCACAGAAAAAAGTTGTATGTGTGTTGCGCATTAATTTTTTCTTCAAACGAGCTCAGACCGGTCAATGCAGATTAAACTAAAAGAGCGTGATCCTGAAGCCATGAGGTATAATAAGAGAGAAGATTGGCTTATAACTTGTTTTTTATTTTAAAGTCGACTAAAAATAAAGGGATCAACTGTAATTTTTTTTTTAATGTCTTTCGTTGAAAATTCACAAATATCCGTTTTCAGAAAAAAGTAAGAAAAATATTTAAGAGAAAAAACTAATAAAAGAGTAGGCAACATTTTTAAAACTAAATTGCACTTTTTCTGTAATGAAAAAAGATTTTCCCCTCAAAAATCTTTGGAATTAGAAATTTTTTGAATAATGTACTCAATAAGTCGAGAAGAAAAATAAAAGTTCACTATGTACGCATTACCACCTCAAAAAAGAAAAAAAAATGTATGTGATGAAGTTCTGAAAAAGGAAAAAAAATGGCTGTATTTGCGTGTCTGTCGGAAAAGAATCCAACACTGCTACCTTTTTTAAAAAGACTTAATTATTATAAAACTCCCGGAGTACTAGTTTTTCGTTTTAAATTTTTGATGAATCATTTTATGCAACCGAAGTTTTTAGTCTTAATATAACCGATAGTTTTTTAACTCACGAAAAATTCATCATGCTTTTAACGTATCTTTTCTTAATGTATTTCATCGAAATAAATTTGTGAAAAGAAATCCAACGTAGGAAAAAAGCATGAAATACAAGGTATATAAGAAATTGTTGAGCATAAAACATTGGCGACCGATTTATTTCCAAATGTATCTGATGAATAGTTAATGAACTAAATTCAGAACGTGAAAACACTTTCAAAGGCAGCACCTGGTGATGATTTCCTGAATTTGTTTATTCTTGGCACTCACTTCAAAAATAGGTTTAACACATCAAGATTTGTAAGAATTACAGCATCTTCAAAATTACACGTTTGCGACAACAACAGTGATTTGACCTCTGCTCGAAAAATAACAAAAACGAAAGATTTAGAAGAACTAATCCAATATTTAAAACATCCATTACGTGTGTGCGATTTTGTTGAAGCAGGAAACTCTCTGAAAGAAAACATTTGCTAAAGCATCAAGATTCGGAAAGCTTGTTATACCACGTTTAATTTCATTAAAGTTGACAAAACGTCGCTCAGTCATTTTTTTTATCATTATTGGATAGTAAATCGTGTTTTAAAAATGTCGTTTTTGTGTGAGTTGTTTTCTGTGAACGTATGCGCTGTTTTGAATGTACAAGAAAGATGTCTTAAAATGTTTTCTTATGATGGGACAGTGAGCTAAAACTTTATTATTGAGAATTTCATGTTTTTCTTTTGAATTTAATACACGTCATGTAAAAAGTGCACTTTACTTGAATTTTGGCATTTTTAACTCGGAAAGTTTTGTAAAGCTGTTAGGAAAAGGTGTAAGAAAGGTGACATCTTTCAGAAAAGTAAAAATCCATTTTAAAGATACAATTTTCTGATTTCGAACTCTCGCTCATTAATGAAATTAGCTTGGTATCCTTTTAACTGATTTCTATGTAATGAATTGGTGAATGGTGCGAAATTTGCGAGCATTTCACAAAAAAAAGGGAAGAAGAAAGAAAGAAAGAAAAAACATTCAGCGTCCAGCTCCTGGCGTTCATTAGAATTTTTACGTCTTGGGTTCAAATTATGATTTTTGGTGGATTTCTTGTTTCTTGAACTGGAATGGAAGGGAAATGGAGAAGAAATTTGCACCCATCATACTATGACAGAAGATTTTCTAGATTAAATAATACGAGGCATATCCATAAAAAAAACGGATAATTATAATGTGGTAAAAAAGATATGGTTATTCTGGACTATTTGCACTGGTACATTTATCATAAAGATTATATTTACTGCTTATACCGTTGTGGTATTTTTTTTTTCTTATCAATCTTAAATGATTGGAATGAGTAATTGGAAAACCTTGAAATTAGATGGCATTTTGCAACTCAAGTTTATCTCTATGAATGTTATTCTGAAAAATTGTAACTTTACACAAAAAAAAAAAAAAAAATTAAATGTCAAATGTGCTTGAGCCGTTATCGCAGACGATTAGTAACCATGACGATGAAAATTAGACTCCCTTATTTCAACGAGCTATACTTGTTCTCTTACTCATTGTTATTTCTTATTTTTTCAAAATCAAAGGAACCTCAACTACAGTCCAGTGAAGAATATAAGCAATTCGTGATTGCTCAAAAAAAAAAAAAAAAAAGCGCCAAACATTGATGAAAATGTATCAATTTTACTTCAGGGTGTTTGTAAGTTTTTCTCACATTTGCAATATTTTCAGTTTCCCATTAATTTAAGTGCGACTGAATTGATAGTTGAAAAATTTGAGCGTTTCCTTTTCAGATATCCATGGCTATCGCAATGGCAATGGATTTGGAAATGTTCATTGAAGATGAAACAAAATACCAATTCCTTTGCGACAAAAAATTTATAAAGCTATTGCGACAATTTTATAGGAAAAGGTGCAGGTCCAGCAATTGATTCCAAATCCAATTGTGCTATTCGTGAACCTAACACCAAGATCAAATGAGGCAGTGAGAAGGAAACGGATGTAAGTGGCCAAATAGAACATTTGGGGACAATCAGTACTAATAGTAAAAAAACCTCTCCTCTGTTATAGGGGAAGAGATGGTACTAACAGCTCTGGTTGGCGAAAAAAGAGAAAAATATCCCTCAAAAGATCCCGCTTTGAAAATTTCAGTGGTGCAGTCTGTGCCATGAACCCTCCAAGGTGGGACCCCTTCTATTGACTAAATAATTTACTTTTTGATTATTTCTTTATGTAATACACTAGGGGAGAGTGGCCCAAAGTGGGTAGGCATTCGTATGCCGCCGCATGGTGTGAAGGCAGCGATCTATGCGTTTGTCGTGTTTACCCGAACAGCCCCACATTTCAATCAGTCACAGCGAACCATATATATATATATATATATATATATATATATATATATATATATATATGTGTGTGTGTGTGTGTGTGTGTGTGTGTGTGTGTGTGTGTGTGTGTGTGTGTGTGTGTGTGTGTGTGTGTGTGTGTGTATGTATGTACGTGAGTAGACACATGCCAACACGGACAGTATGTATCCACGAATTAATCGTGTATGCACGTATATACTTCAATAAGCATGTGCTTGCATGTACCTGATGTATGCATGTATCTACTCATATATGAACGTGTTTAATCATGTTTACTCGGCACGTATATACTCATGCATATACTTGTAATTGTAAAAACAACAGAAATGTACAAATATCAAGGTTATTATAATGGATTTGAATTTATTTTTAACTATGACCACTTTACCCCATGCTATTATTATTTTCTCTCCCCCGATTCGGTAAAATGGTCATAAACACATAAGGAAAAGAAAATGTTCTAAAACTATTTAAATCAACATTTTTTCCCCCTAAAATTCAATCTAGGGTAGACCCGGCACGTTTACGCATGAGGGACATTTACTCAGTGCCCTTTTTTCAAAACGAATTATAACTGGAGAGCCAACAGTCATAGCAGATTGGTGCTGCTCCCTAGCAAAGATCCTCACAAGTTTTTGAGCATCAGTCGAGCTTTGTTCTAGCAGGCAGAAAGAATAATCTGTTTTCTACTAAGTCGAGTAAGTTTTGAGTTAAACGTTTTGAAGCTTATTGTGAATAAATAATACTTTGTTAAGAAAAAAAAAAAACAAATATGAGGCAGTAAGAAGCAAAGGGATGTAAGTTGACATTTTCAAGTTTTGAGTAAAACGCGTATAAAGATTACGTCCTAGGTAGGTTTTCATTGATTTTTTTTCTAAATCAGCGGTTCCCAACCTTTTTCTCTTTGCGAACCCCTTGGAACAGGCAAAAAAAGTTCGCGAACCCCCTGATGTTGAAATTAGTAACATTTAAGAAACAATAAAAAAACAGCATGTTTGCTTTCCATTTTTTGCAGCATTTGATTGCAATAAACAAAAATATAATTATAAAATATCATTAAGTGCAAACATTAATAAAAAGTTAAAACTACATCTACAAGAAAAATTATAAACAAGAAGTTTTATAAACCAACTATTTTTTTAAGCATACTTTAAATTGGGGAAAAAATCCTTAATGCGATATTTGTGGCTGTTTGACGGAACAAAGAAACTGAAAGTTTGGTTCAATGTCTGACACTTTGAGTCTTAAATCAGGCTCTGCATTCAATCTGCTTCGGTATTTATCTTTGAGATAAGTATAGGAGGAAAATCCTTTCTCGCACAGATATGTTGTATACAAAATGGTAATAAAATTCGAATTGCTTTTTTGGACAAAACAGTATAGTCATTTCTTACACTGAGCCAGAAGTCAATTAACGAGAGCTCTTTAAAGGTAGCTTTCAATGAATTATCACAGGATAACTCGATGAGCATTTCCTTTTCAGGTAATGTCAGGGTGTTCTCTAAGCATGGATTTCCTTCAAAAGGATTGCGTATCCAGTTGTTTGAGAGAGGGACGTTACGCCTATTAGGAAAATACTCGTCAAAAGTTAGTTCGAGATGTTGCAGATGTTCACATACATTTCTTTTAACGCTTTCATCAAGTTTCATCGAGTTTTCTGATAAAAAACTACTAAGAGAAGTGAAACAAGAAAACTCACCCATTTTCAGGCATTGGATCCAGAAATTCATTTTTTTTACCATAGCTTCAATTTTATCATATACAACGAAAATATTAACAACTGCACCTTGCAAGGATAGATTTAATTCATTTAATTTTGAAAAGATGTCAGCTAAATATGCAAGCCTTTGCATCCAAAGAGGATCGAATATGCAAGTGGACAAGTGAAATGGATGATCAACAAAAAATGCTTGGACTTCTGACTTCAATTCAAATAAGCGTGTCAAAATTTTGCCACGGGAAAGCCATCTAACTTCTGTGTGAAGAAGTAAAGTAACATGAAGGCTTCGCAATTCCTCACAAAGCGCGTGAAATAGACGGCAGTTTGTGGCACGTGATTTTATGAAATTTACAATTTTTACCGCATCATTCAAAGTAGCGGATAATTCTGCGGGAATACGCTTACATGCTAATGCTTGTCTATGAATGCAGCAATGAGTCCATTCAATTTTCTCATTGATCTTCTTTACTCGCACCACAAAGCCAACAAATTTTCCTGTCATTGATTTTGCACCATCCGTGCACACACCCACACACAAAGACCAATCTATTCCATTTTCTTCAAAGTAACTGTTGACCAGTTCGAAAATTGCTTCTCCAGTTGTGTTGGTTTTCAAAGGTTTTGCAAATAGTACATCTTCTTTAATTGTATCGTTAAAAATATACCTAACATAGACAAGTAATATTGCAGCGTTTGCTACATCAGTCGACTCATCAAGCTGGATCGCAAAATTCTCTTTTATTCTATTCACAAGTTCTTTCTCCACATTACTTGCCAAATCAGTAATTCTGCGTGATACTTTGTTGTTTGATAGCGGAACCAGGTCAATTTTTTTTTGCTGACTTTTCTCCCAGCATACACTTAGCAATATCTTTAGCACACGGTCCAATTAAATTTTCTGCAATTGTATGTGGCTGTCCAGATCTTGCAATTCTATAACTGACTCGATATGAAGCTTCAAGGGCCATTTTACTATCTTCGTTGGATTCTAACAGGAACGTAGAGACGCTACAATTTTTATTATATTCCAATTTTCTTTTAAAATATTCGATAGGTTTGTCCTTGTGTGTCGGATGCTTTGTTTCGAGGTGTCTTCTCAGAAGTGACGGTTTCAAACTGCTGTTCGCTAGAACTTCGTTGCAAAGAAGACAAAGCGGTCTAGGTTCAGACTCTTCTCCAGTAAAATAAAAGCCCATTTGTATATAGTCACTGTCATATTTTCGCTTTTTTCCTTTTTTCTCCCCTAGTTCATTTTTCTGTTTAGTCGGGGGAAGCGGCAGTTCATTACAGCTATCTATTTCAATATCCTGTGTTGATTCGCAAGTTACTGCTGATGTTGAGGGTTGATCGATTGACTGCTTGTCCATTTGTCGCTCAACCAAACTACCAGTTTTCAACCATCGATCCATAACAGCAGAAAGTTATTAAATCATAAAAATTACCAACACGATTATAACTTCACAAACAGAGTAGCAAGTTCACGTAGCAAAACCAATTGCAAACAAAATCACTTGTTTTCAAGCATCTCTAAAGTATCTCTAAATACGTCTGTTAACAACTATTTCCCCAGAACTATGAGCATGCTGATGTTATATATTTTTGAAAACGAACAGATGGGTAAAATCCAGTAATAAATTTTAAGTTTGGAGCCTTTTGCTGTCATGTCTGCTATTCGATGACTGAATTCGACGGAAATTCCCGAGTTATATTTCAACCAGATTCGAAATAATACCCCTATGATGCATTGTTTGAGAATTCTTTATTTTTTTCGACATATGTAAATTATGTATATTTTTTGATTGACTCCACGCGATGGCGCCGTTTTAAGGTCATCGTGATCCCCGCCACAGCTTAATACAACGTTTCTGCATGGCGCCTCGCAATAAAGAAGGAAGGATATCTCTTTTTGTTGTCTATCGAAAAAAAAAAATGAGAAAATTTCTTTTTAACCAAGATTATAAAACCGCTGAAAGATTTTTTTTTTTTTGAGCTTAATAAAAGAGTCTGGCGTGTTTTCAAATTAAAAAAAATTTAGTAACTATGTGTGCAAATTGAATATTTTATAATTTTTTACCAAACTAGGAAAAATCCGCCATTGCACCGAAATTTTCGCGAACCCCCTTCCTGCACCTCGCGAACCCTTGGGGGTTCGCGAACCACCGGTTGGGAACCTCTGTTCTAAATCATGCTATACAGCAGCACCTGCCAGGGCTACTAGTACTATCTATTGCCCCAAGACACAGGAGTGGTTGACCTGCCATTTGCACTGGTGTTATCCAAATTTTTTATTTTGCCACTTACATCCCTTTGCATCTCACTACACTGTAACAAATTTCGGAAACGTTTCTGGATATATCGGAAACGTTTCCGAAATAGTAGGAATCCTTCATCCAATAGCGAACTCCTCAATATTCAGAAAGCTTTTTGTTATTTCAAGATATCTAGAAGCGGATGTGAGGACGCAACGCTTCGAAACCTATTTCATCCTTCCAACACAGGCGCCAATGCGTCGGAAATAACGAGAACTTCTTTTTTTCTTATCTATGGTTGCTGCAGTCAGCAACTGTTTAGCATTGGATTGCTTGTTATTTCATGTCTAGAGAGTAGTAAAATGTGTCGAAACTAATTTTACGCTTTTGCATTTTGGACTGCCCTTGATTTTTTAGACGATGTACGCAGCTATTAAGTTAGTTAATAACCATTTGCTTCTTTACCATTTCCAATGCGACCATAATTAGATATATATTGTGTGTTCAAGCGTGAATAGTTTCAACATCCGTGTTTATACTTAATGAAACGAAACCCTTTGGATTACTTATTCAGTTGTAAAGGAGGTACTTAGATTTTCTTCCGCTCATGTTCACTTGTAAGTATTAATGAATATTTTAAAACATGTTGTTATATACATTTATATTTTTGTTGCTTTGCATTTGATGAGGCTCCAATTGTAACTGTTTTTGGGTTTCTCGAATTAATTTAAAGTTATCCTACATACCTATGTGCGCGGTGTACTATTTGTTGTAACCAACTGAAACTGATTAATTACGCAAAAGAAGTAAGATTTATATTTGAGAAGTAATCACAGAAAAGTTATTTCGAAATACTTGGATGTACATACATTTTGGTTCAAAAAGAAAAAAAAAATCAATTGTTTAATTCATTAGAAATATGGTAATGCAAATATTTTCTAGTATTGTAATATGCTTCACAAAAAATGTGCCGGTATAATTTATCTTTTTTTATTATAATTTATTCATTCGTTTAAAAATATTTATACCATTAGAAAATGACCATGTTATGTATTAGTAAGAACATAGTTATGAAATTAATTCATCTGCTTATTCATTTTGTTAAATGTGGTTAACAGTAAAAAAATTCCTTGACATTAGTTCCGAAAATAACATTTCCTTCGTGGATATACTAGTTTAATGTAGGACACTCAGGAAGAATGATTCAGTGGCAAAAATGGAACAGCTGCATTTACATGCTGAAATAAAAAGTAATATTATTTCATGTCATCGTTTTAAAAGTAATCAGTTTTTAAATACTATGTTATTAATATGCAATGCACATATGGTGAGAAGACGAGGGGCGTTCACCACGCAGACTGTGCCATTGACATTTTCAAGGGGTTGCTTTTTTTAAGGTGGGGGGCGCTTTATATCATTTTATGGGTGCACCATCACTCTTATGGTGGGGGGGGGGGGACTCTCGTATATATGAAATGGAATAATCATGTAATACAGTTCAATGTTTTAATAAATAAAATATATAATGCATTTTGCGCACACTCTAAATCAGTAACCTATTTTGATTAAGTATCTATATTTGTGATAAACTAGATAAGGGCAAGAACAGAAGAATAAACCCGAATGGTTCCAGCAGGGGGACTTTGGTGTCATATTTAAATTCATCAATTTCTCTGTTGGTACTTTTCGGTACACTTTGTTCGTCAAAGAAATTGACTTGACGTGAACGAATTTCGGAACGCAAAGTGTAGGTAAGTTCTGTCAAATTTTATCCGAAAATAAAAGCTATCAAGTTTGATACAAAATATGTTTTTAAGTTCTGCATTAAAAATACAATATGTTGATAATTTTGTCTTGAAAATATTGAGAGAAAAACTGAAGTTTAATATTGTTTAACAAACAATCCCACTTTTGAGAAAGTACTCCCCTTCCCTCCCCCGACGATTTTGTGATTATGAATGAAACTAATATATTATTTCATAAATTTTCAAAAATTTATAACTGTGCATTTGTTATGCTGTTAACCATGCTATTTGTCATTAGAAATTCAGAAAAAAAAATCCACGAATGATTCTAAAATTGCTTGTTTCATTGCTCTTAGATATGAAATAATTAAAACTGATATGGCATGCAATACTATAGTAAAGAATTATTTTTTAGAAAAAATCACGGAAAAAGGATTCCGAAATTCTCAGAAACGTTTTTGAAAATTGTTTGGAGAATTCCGAAATACTCGGAAACGTTTTCGAAACTTTCATGAACCACAGCTGCCCAGAATACTCAGAAACATTTCTGGAAATTACGGAAAGAGGATTCCGAAATACTCAGAAACGTTTCTGAAAATTACAGAAAGAGGATTCCAAAATACTCAGAAACATTTCTGGAAATTATAGAAAGAGGATTCCGAAATACTCAGACACGTTTCTGGACATTACAGAAAGAGGATTCCGAAATACTCAGACACGTTTCCGGACATTACAGAAAGAGAATTCCGAAATACTCAGAAACGTTTTTGAAAATTTCATGAACCGCAGCTGCACGATATACTCAGAAACGTTTTTTTACAGTGTACCTCATATATGAAATTTAGCAGAATTTTGTTCTTTTTGGAGAATTGTATTTGTGTGAACTGAAATTTTATTGAATTTTTTTTCACGTTAAAAATAAATCTAATAATGGCGACGGGGCCAGTTTACGCGTTGACGCCTGAGCACCTTTAAGCAAGTTCTTACTGTGTCTTACTTCTAAACGAGCCCTAACATTTTTTTTCGCTCCGAACTGTCTCAAAACTTTTTATTATTTTCAGGTTATTTAGTTTTGAAAATCACTATTTAATCTATAATTGAATTACAAATTCGTATTTTACAGATTACAATCATGTAGCTCTGTCTTCATGTTCGTTCAGCTTTTACTTTATACAGTCATTCTGAAATACAATTGCTTTATTTTAACGATGGTACGACATTATGTTCAAAACACTATCAGAACCAACTTAGGTGTCAGTCTGGGGCACGTTTATGCAACCGACTTGGACTCAAAAATAATTTTTTTAAAGGTTAAAAACACAGACCGAGCAACAACTGAAAATGTCAATTTTGACTCCATTAACTGCTTCATTAAAACCGTAATGTCTAAATTTTCCTAAGTCAAAACGTAAAATTTAGAAAATTCATTGAAAAAAATCCACGTAAACGTGCCCCGGTCTACCCCCCCCCCCCCCCCCGTGTTATTTAATAGGGTAAAGTAAAATAACAACAAAAAAAGTTTAAGTATTTAAAGAATTTATTGTATTTACCATCCACCTAAGTTGAAAATGTACGATTTTATGACCACTTTTCCCCACCAGACCATATGAATACAAACGCTAATAAGATGGACCAAAATTTTGCTCCGAAATAACTTTAGGAACACTCAGTAATCATCTAGCTGAAAATATTGATTGTGAAAACTAAAACTTCGATTTTTTTTATTATTATTTTTTAATTTTTATTTATTTATTTATTTATTTTTTATTTTTTTAGCGTTATTTTGCAGTGATGTTTTTAGGGATTGTTGTCTCTGTTCTATCGTTATTCTATTTTGCTTCATAATGAAAATGTTATTTAAGAAAGTTTTGCTGGATTTATTTAACGGAAGTCAGTACCCCCTATACCGTCAATTTGCACAGGTTCATGTACCTTTTTCTAAAAATCTATTAAATATACAATTATAAAAAAAATTCTGCACCTTAAGTAGACTCTTTTCTCTATACTGAAGTAAAATTTTACAGAAAGAAAGCTTAGCTTAAAAAATTTAATGTGTAAGTCACTGTATTTTTTCAAAAAATGCCATTTTGCAACGCAAAATCAAATCTATGCAAAAAATATTTTTCGAATATGAGAAACAAATTATTTCAGTATATGCAATTAGATGTATGGAATAAGTGGTAAACATTTCAAAGCCTAACACAATTTAGTTTCTGAGAAAAAGGAACATTTAGTTTCAAAAATACCTTTTCGAGATATTGCAATTGAAAGGGGAAAATCATACCTCATCAAAATAGGTTTACGTTTTTTCAAAGCTTATTTCAACTTGCTTCTAATATGAGCTCGATCAAAACGTTTGTATCACTAAAAAGGTATTGAAATGAAGTGGTAAAATATATAAAAAATCAAAAAACCGAATTTTTTAAAGTATTTAGGGTATTGACTCCCCTTAAGAGTACACAGGAATGGCAAAGATAAAACCATTGAATTTTTTTCTAATTAAATAAAACGTGCGATAGTTTAAGCTCTGTAAACCAGGACATTGCTTTATCCTGAAGTTTTACTTATGAGGCACATTGAACAAAAAGTATTGCAGAACATTATATTGCGGAACAAAACGAAAGTAATAAAGTGGAAGTGACACCTCAAATTAACCACTTTTTGGCACTACATTGAACTACTGTCGACATTTTTCTCCCCGACCTTCATAAACGTATTGCCTACATTTTTTTTTTCAACAAACTAAGAATCTCGAGCATTTAACATGTTACTAACCTCACACTATGCTTTTTCTACGGTATTTTTGCTCGTTTGACACATCCCACATAGTTATTGTTAAAGTAATTTCTCATTTCAAGTGAGGCAGTGAGAAGCAGAGGGATGTAAGTGGCTAAATTTAAAAAATGGACATAACCAGTACTAATAGTATGGAAACCTCTCTTCTGTCTTGGGGCAGCAGATAGTACTTGTAGCTGTATTAGGTGCTGCTTTAGAAAAAAAGCACGATTTAGAAAAAAAGAACAAAACAATGTAAGTGTACCTAGGACGTTATTTTTAAACGCGTTTTATTCAAAACTTGGAAAATGTCCACTTACATCCATTTGCTTCTCACTGCCTAAAATATAAAAGAGGGGGAAAAAATGCATACATTAAAAAAAAAAAAAAAAAAAAAAAAAAAAAAAAACGAAACACTTTCAATATATTCTACAACTTCTGCTTTCGTTATAATCTTTGAGTGATAAAAACAATCATAGTAGTTATCTTTTCTCGAAGTTAAAATGGGTCAGAGGTGTCAGATCTTGGTTTGTATTCTGTTGACAGTTCAGGAAAGTAAACCTTATTTTAATGCCCTTACTTTCTTATATCTCTTTTATATCTCTTGATAAATCTTGTTTACCTAGTTTGGCGGGAAGCTTTTTGCTCACCAAGCAACCACCTCAACTAGAAAAGCTTCCCGCCAAACAAGATAAACAATTTAAAAGACCTATCCATATTTCTGAGGAGTTGAAGGTGGGAGGAGGATCTAACGGAAGTAGGTGAGATGAAAGAGGAGAACAGGGAGGATGATGGTTTAGCAGATACTTGGCGGGTAAACTAGATATCATGACTTTTTAAGGCTAAGGTTTTTTTGGTTTAGGATGAAGGTTTTCTTTTTTGTGGGAAACAGTTAAAGGTAATCTTGGCGGGGAAAGTTTTACAACAGGGTTGTTTTTGCTGAGATAACATTTACTTTAGGGTGGTTCAAAAATATATCAAAAAAAAAAGTTTCTCCTAGATAACAGGACATCCCTCAATATTTTTAAAATTGTGGATAGGAACATGCTGGAAGAATTTTAGCTTCCTATTTCAAATGAAAAAGGGTGCTCAATTCCCTCCCCCAAACTTCATAATTATGGGAAGGGGGGGGGGTTAAAAATGCATTGAACTGAAAAAATAATGCTACATATTATAATATACACGAGTAATATGCACATACATTGCAATAAAATAATTATTTACGAAAAAAAAAACAGCTGGGGAAATTAAATGTTTGTAAATTTGTGACATTTTCTATGCTACGGCTAAATTAAATTGAGGGCTCATTGACCATCCTCTTAAAATTTGAGTAAGAGGCTAAATCTTTTACAGCATAATACTATTAGTAAACGTAAAAAAAAAAAAAAAAAAAAAAAAAAAAAAAAAAAGGAGGATATCCTGGACTCTAGCTTAAAAAAAATGTTTGTTTTTTTTTTGAACCACCCTAATATATCTAATAGCCGCGATTTGATCGCTTTATTCGTGATTGCTTACATATTGTGTAAATTTCGCCTGCGAGCACTGTATATGACATTGTGAGTACTCCAATAGTAGTAGATTATTCTGTACTTTTTTCATTTTACACGTACAAACCCCTCTAAACAGATTTTATTCGCTCAAACATTCAGGATACACATAAAAATAATTTAATTAGAAAAAAAAGGAGGATTAAAACGTTACTAGGACGGACATTCCATTTGGCGTCGGCTGTATCGGTTTTGGCGACGTAGTCGGCTGTGCCAGCGAAACGAATAAGTTTATCAGTTACTGCTATATTACTAGGTTGCTGTGTGATTGTCAGGTCACTATACGTTTTATAGAAATAAAGATGTCTAATATACACATTGACCGGAAACTTAGTAGGAAACAATTTATGACAAAGTGTTAAATAGATGCTTTCCAAGATAATTGCTAAATCAACTGTCTTAGTTTTACATGAGATCTCACAACTTTTTACGGTAGAAGAGAGACCTGCATTTTATTTATTTTATGTTTTCGGTAGGATTTCATTTCTTTTCATCGGTAGTACTTCCTCGTGCGAAGGATATTAGTTTAAAACGAAGCAGATAAGGGGATATTTCTCATTGGGACTTGAGGAGGGTCAACTTTTCGTTTTATTCTGTCAATAAAACATGAACTGAAAGACATTAGCTCTTACTATTTGTGCGTCAAGAAAAGTGGCGACAAAGACGAAAGTTGCCCAAAATCCCAATGTTAGAAATTTTCCCTCACATTCCAAAACCATCATATATTCCTACCAACTTCAAAGCAGTCTGTTTTAATAATTTACAAACCGGTACGACAAGTTGATGAAACAGCTATGATAAATTTTTATACCTTTAAAAACTTACTAAATCCAGGTGTTTGACTGTTGCTTAAATTGTTCATTTAAAAAAAAATCCACCCAGAACTAAACGAGCCGACTTCCCGTATGCCCACATCAGCTTTTTAGCATCTGTTCTTTAAATTTACTAAGATCCCAGTTTATGTCAAACGTACTAATTTTATATGCATGCAGGCGTATATATAAAAAAGTACTGTTTTTATATGACCGAGGCACGTTTACGCGGATTTTTTTCCATGAATTTTCTAAATTTTATGCCTGAACATAGAGAATTTTAGACATTGCAGTTTTATGAAGCAGTTAATAGAGTCAAAATTGGTATATTCACTTGTTGCTCAGTTTGGGTTCTGAACCGTTAAAAAAAATAATTATCAAGTCCAAGCCGGTTGCATAAACTTGCCCCGGACACGGGGAATTTTCACACATATTTATTTTAACACCTAACGTGATTCGATTAGTGTTTTCAACATAATGTTTTACCATCGTTAAAATAAAGCAAATTTAATTACAGACTGTCTAGAGTATAAAGTAAAAGCTGACCAGACACTAAGACCGCACGACATTATTGTAAGCTATAAGATACGAATTTGTAACTCAATAAAAAATTAAATGGTGATTTTCAAAACTAAATAGCCTGAAAATAATAAAACGTTTTGAGAATGTCGGGAGCAAAGAAAGTGTCAGGGCACATTTAGAAGTAAGACACAGTAAGAACGCGAGTAAAGGTGCTCAGACGTTAACGCGTAAACTTGCTCCGTCGCCAAGTTTGGTTTTATTTTTAATGTGCAAAAAAAATTTGTATAACATTTCAGTTCATACAAATACAATTCTCAAAAAGAGGGACAAAATTCTGCTATTTTTTATGTATTTGTTTTTTTCTTACCTAAGTATTATTTATTCATAATAAGCTTCAAAACGTTCAACACAAAATTTACTCAACTTGGTACAGCACAGATTATTCTCTCCGCATGTTAGAACAAGCTCGACTGATGCTCAAAAACTTATAAGGATATTTGCTAAAGAGCATCATCAGTATGTTACGACTGTTGGCTCTCCAGTTGTAATTCGTTCTGAAAAAAGGGCACTGCGTAAACGGGCCACATGCGTAAACGTGCTCCGGACTATCCTAAAGCTTATTTTTTAAAACATAATATGTATATCTTAGCATAAAAATAAATAAGCAAACAAATTACAGAGTTGTGTGAAAATGATAGAGAGTTACGATCGCTGCGGCAGGGGAAAAAAGTTATGTAAGAACATGAGCCCTGTTTTATTGAATCAAGATATTAATGGCCTTTAAAATACTGTTATAAAACCGGTTCTGAAATTGCTTGCACAAGCGAAACATGCCTTTGAGATACGGTAAATCCTCATAGTGTCGTCTCCCCACTATATACAAAAAATGTCACGCCGTGATGTGCCTTATCATACAAGAGCGTCCAACATTCATTGATCCGTCCAACATTCATTGACGATATGATCACAGGAGAGAAATCTTGACAGTTGCTGGAGCGTCAGTTGGGCCCTGAAGTGGGCTGTTTCGACATAGCAGGCCGGTGCTGGTTCATGCAGAGTGGGGCTAATCTCCAGAGAACTGCTGACTTAAAACGACGCTTAGTGAGCGTTTGATTGCATTACATGCAGAGAAATTTCAGAGCACGGGATTGAATAGACCATCATACAGTCTGGACCTAAATCAGTGTGACTTCTTCTGATGGGGATATATCAACTAGAGAATCTCTAGGAAATCCCCTGATTCACTGGGAGACCTGAAATTCGCCATTAAAAGCTATTGGTGCATTTCTGGATCCCAACACACTGCCGTAAGTTATACAGAGTTTCAGAAGCGGCTTTCTAACACTAGAATCAGTGACAGTATACATTTAGAGCATCTTGTATATTAAGTTCATTCATACCTTTATTCAATAAAATATATTTCATGTGTTTTCAGTTCATATTTTTTCCCACAGTGATCGTTTACTTTATGCCATGCTTATTTGGGCGACCTTGTAGCAACACCTTGTAAATAATGTAAGAGTAACAAAAAATAATGAGAAATAATTGTTTTGCTAAAAAATATCATTAATCTTCTTTTTTTGTAAATGAGAGTGTTGAGAATAAGAAGCACATCAAACATATTATTAAAAAACTGTATGCAGTTGTTATTTAGGGTAAAAATAAAGAGCCTCGGGTTTTATTTTTCCACGTTGCCAAAAAATAAATTAATTAACTTCGTAACAAAAATATAAAAATGAACATAAAGTCATCGTAAATAAATAATGTCCTTCAAAAATAAAATCGTACGCAGCTTTCTCTATAAAGCTTCTTTTATTTTTCGTTCATAAATGAAATTAATTGAAAATTTTGGATAAAAATAAAAACAACTCATCTCAATAATCATCATTTAACATTAATAATTTGAATTCATTTCATTTTTATTCAGTCATATTTATCTCCTATTTGCGCCAATGTTAGCACTACGAGACATAGTATTTAGTTTTTGATACAGTAGAACATCATATATCTGGAGTAAAAGGGGATGGAGCTCGTCTAATGAAAGTACGCATTAAACCAAATAACTTATAAATTGAACCAAGTGTACATAAACAAAATATTCTAGTCTGTTAAAATTGTATATTGAATTCAGGAGAATGAAGTATAACGAGCTGATGTGTGCATCACATGACTTCTTTTTACTCCAATTTAATGATAATAGCACCTTGGAGTAAGCAAAGAAACACTTTAAATATTTTCACCCCAAGTTTGTGGCGAACCGAAACAAAGAAAACGTTTTATACAGATTAATTTTTTTTCAATATTGGCATTTTTAATGTGATTCAATGATTAACTCTCCAAGTGTGGCCAAATTGAAACTAAATTAAAAAAAAATTAAATTGAATTCTTGGCATTTTGAATTCAAATTATGTTTTTCGCAATCACGAGCGTGTGTGTGTATATTCACGTGTGTGTTTGTGTAGGAGCATGTGAGTGGGTGCGTGCGTGTGTGTGTGTGTGTGTGTGTGTATGTATGCATGTGTGTGCATGTTATGTACGCAGTGCTGTGTGTGTAGGCGTTCGTGTGTGTATGTGTATGTATGCATGTGTGTGCATGTTGTGTATGCAGTGCTGCTTGTGTAGGCGTTCGTGTGTGTGTGTAGGTGTGTTAGTTTGTATGCGCGTGTGTGTAAGATATGGACGCAACGTGGAGACGGTTTTCGTTAGAGGAGCAGCATCGTGAGGAGCCGGTCGACGGTGATGCTGCAGAGGGTGCTGGTGGGAAAATAAAATGATAGCACGCCAAAACAGTCAAATGAGAACAATAAGCAATCATGATTGCTAAAAAAAAAACCCCGCAAAATTTGTCGCCAAGTTGGCGTCAAAACTTAGCGACCAAAACTTTTGCGATATATCGCCAAGTGTTTGCCAAATTATAAAACCACTTATGTTTGCAAATTAACAATGATTTCCCTCAAAAATGTAAAAAAGATCACCTTTGGTACAAACGAATGCAACCAAAAAGGGAGGTGCACATCTAGACTCCACTCGGAGTCTATGTACCAAATTTCAACTTTCTAGGGCATAGCGTTTTTGAGTTATGCGAGATACATACGCACATGCGTACATACGCATATACATACGTACATACAGACGTCACGAGAAAACTCGTTATAATTAACTTGGGAATCGTCAAAATGGATATTTCGGGCGTCTATATGTTCTTAAGTTATATGCACGTGTGGTCGGGTCGAAAAAAAACTCTACATTCATTCGGGGGTGAGCAAAATGGAAATTAAGGTCGAATTTTGAGTGAAATTTTTTTCTCGAATACATTTCTTCCTTTTTTTGTAAAAGGAAGTAAAAAAGAAGGATAGCAGAGTGAATTTTTTTTTCATCGAGGGATAAGAAAGAAAGTGAACTGCTTGACTCATCCAAGGTCAACAACACTCCAGCAGGCTGTTATTAACATCCTTCGGCGTCGCCGGCACAGCGGTAGCTTCCTTCGTCGTGTCGTGGAATAACACAGGATTACAAAAATACATTACTGCTCTAACTAACCTTCTACTTATACATATGAATGACTGTCCGTTTTAAGATAAGTCCGGTTCAATAGGATCCAATGTAACGAAGACTGTTTTTCTATTTCTTGAAACCAAAAATTAAGAAGATATTCAGAACATGCACAATTTTTTGATACCAAAAAAATATTTTTTAGTGTAATAGAATTCTTAGATAAAAAAGTTTGAAATTCTCCTTTTGGCGTTAATGTTTGACATTTTTGTATTATTTAAAAAATACCCGAAAAATAGCTAAATCAAAAATTCTTACAATACATGTTTTTCATCAAGAGCTGTTTCCAACAAAGTTTGTTTGAAATAAAATCATCTTTAAGTTTGGGATGTATATTTGTCATAAATTTTCCAATAGACACTGTTGGTGAGTTTTTGAGTTTTTTAAACTGTTCAAAAAAAAAAAAATAGCTTGATTCAGACTATTCACTAAAAAGTTCATTTTTTGGGTAAGCGATACTTTTAGAATACAACAAATCTTCTTTGATGCTTTTCTTTCTTTCTTTCTTTCATTTTTACGGGAAAGTAGGCTAAACGTAAGTAGATCTTCTTTGTTCTTTTTTAGGATCATGTTTTCTGAATCACCTTAGTTTGGCAAAACGACAGCGATAACTTAACTGTTTTTCTGTTACATCACACATAAGGATATTGGTCATAGAATTAGATAAAAGTTCTTTTCTAAGGAAATTTCGTTGACGAAACTGTTTGACGTTGTAAATGAAGTAATGTTGGCCAAAATAAAAATGCTTTGAATTACTAACTAAATTTACTTCCATGAAGAAAAGGATTATTTAATACACTAACTTTATCTTTCATAGTAGAATTTTATAACATGAAGAAAAAAAATCGCAATAAAAATGGAATAGTAGCTCAAACCTAGCAAGACATTTTTTTTTTCATAGTACATTGGAACTTAAATTTTTTGAAACTCTTTCAACCAGAACCTCGTTTAACCGACGCCAATTTCCTTGAATTTATAAAATATAATTGTAATTTTTTTTGAGGGGGGGGGGGGGTAAATAATATCACTACAAAGTTACCAGATGCAAACATTCCAATTGAAAGCACCAAATTAGTTGTCCTTTTCTATCACTCAATTTTCTTTCACTTTTTTAAAACCAATTATCTTTTTTTTCCCCTGACAACCATTTCTTAAGTGTTATATTTTATATGAAATGTTTTGATATACCGAAGTACGCTGGAATCCAATGACTCAAATTAATAAAGATTCCACGATGGTTGTGATCGAGCAGCGTTGCCGGTTAACCTGGGTGGTTCATTTTATGACGTTTGATGACGTCAGTGGTTAGTATGGTGAGTGTCCAGCGAATGGTTTCACATGCGAGCACTTATCCAGTGATCTATTAGAACTTGTCTGGCTAGTCGCGTTATCCGTTCGCTCTATTTGAACACAACCTGCACTTTATGTTATTAATGATTTTAATGGAGAATCAAAACAAATAAACGATGTATTTTTAACGAGATAAGAAGCAAAGAACCAAAATGTTTATCTTGACTTACCAGTCACCAATGAGTACCAATTAGGATATGAATTGGACGGGAATATTGGCGTGACATAAGGGGCCCGGACCCCATTTTCAGTCATTCTTCGAAATCCGGGCAAGTCATGTCCACCGTTCCAATCCGGGTAATCCCATCGAAAACCATCTATTAGCAGCAACAAAAGCTGCTGACCACAACCGTAATATCCTCCGCATTTAGCACAGGCAAACGAACAGGACAGAAGCAACGCAACGGCAGCAAAAAGCGCCGACGCGGCCAGCGGGGAATCCGGCGGCCACATGACGGCGGGAAAATCCGGGAAGCCTTTTCCCGGATGCACGTCGGTCGATTGGTCCGGACAGAAGTCGTCTGTCTGCTTGCCGCTTGCAAACTCCGGTCTTCCGCGAGAAGAGAGGGAAGGGGGTGGATAAGAGTAGTGTGAATTTGTATACGGTTGCCGTTCACGTTGGGATAGGGGCTGGATCGAAATTGGCTGCTTGGAGCTTAGAAGGTGTGGAGCGAAAGTTTTGTCAGTCGTTTGAAAGTAATTTAGCAACCCTGTGTGAATGATTAAAAAATGATTCATTAAAAAATGCGATAAATTTAATGTCCCTCTAAATTAATCACTGCTCATCGATAGAATATGTAAATACAAAACAAATAATTTGTTTTTAATAAAATTTTTGTATTGAAAAAATGTAACGAAATTGGAATTTTTAAGAAGACCTGTTATAAATATTATAGTTTGATAGATAGTAAAGATCGAAAATACTAGGTTTAACTTCTGCAAACAAAATAAATTTCCATCCTATTGCATGCTTGTCTCATTTCAACTTTATGCCCCCCCCCCCCCTTTAAAAAAAAAGTTTCAAGCATAATTTTTTACTGCTGAAATCTTGTCGAAATATTTGATTATGAAAGTTAGTACGTTTTCTTGTGACATAGTAATGGAGCCCTTGCTACGTCATGGAACCAATGGCACTTTTCGATTACAATTTGCTGAGCTCTTTAAAAATATTTATTAGTCGTATAAGCGACTAATAAATATATTTTTTTTATTCCTTCAAACTTAAAATTAAGCGCATATTCAGAATCTGCACAATATTTTCATTTTTTTGGTACTTTTTTTTTTAGTGTAATTGGTTTCTTAGATGAAAAAGTATGAATTTCTTCCACTACCGTTAATGTTAGAAAAATTTTAACTGTTAAAAAAATACCCTTGCAATAGCTAAACCAAAAACTCTATTTTATGCACATTTTTCTGCAAGATTGCCTTTATGTTTGCGATCTTTTTTTGCCTTTAATTTCCTCGTAGACGCATTATAAACTGTTAAAAACTGACCAAAAGGTTGTTCAAACTGAATAGTAAAATCATTAAATGAGGTGTCCTCTGCGCAATCTTTCAAAAAAAAAAAAAAAAAAAAGAAGTTTCTTTGTATCGAACAATTCACTCAAAAGATATTGGGGGGGGGGGGCGAGCGACCGACAGACACACATTTTTTTTCACATCTTAAAGTTCCAACTTTCTATCTTTTATATTTGAAATTTTTAAATATGTATTTAATTATTGTTTTAATTGTTTACTCGTAACATTGTTTTTTTTTTTGTTACTGTTTTACATTTTCCTTCGAATCTCAAGTAAAAGTGTGCTAAAAGTCGAAGAAGAAATAGGAAAATTTAAATATTTTTTAGTTTTATAGTTTAAAGTGTAAAATATGAAAAACCCGGAAAATCTTAGAATGCTTCAGTGAGTTTTTTGAACCGGTTAGATAGGTTAAAAATTATAGTTTGATACGTTAAAGTTTGAGTGTATCGGTAGACCGGGGCACGTTTACACGGAATTTTTTCAATGAATTTTCTAAATTTTGTGTTTTAACTTTGAACATTTTAGACATTATGGTTTTATAAAGCAGTTAATGGATTCAAAATTGGTATATTCAATTGCTCAGTGTTGCTCAATTTAAGTTTTTAACCGCCAAAAAATTATTTTTGAGTCGAAGACGGTTGCGTAAACTTGTCCCGGACATGGGGCAAATTTACGCATATTTATTTTGACACCTTACGTAGTTCTGTTAGTGTTTTTGAACATAATTTCTTACCATCGTTAAAACGAATTTGTAACTCAATTAAAAATTAAATGTTGCTTTTCAAAACTAAATAACCTGAAAATACTGAAAAGATTTGAGACAGTTTTGAGCGAAAAGAGGTTCAGTGCACGTTTAGAAGT
The DNA here is from genome assembly GCF_026930045.1 of Uloborus diversus. NCBI lineage: Eukaryota > Metazoa > Arthropoda > Arachnida > Araneae > Uloboridae > Uloborus > Uloborus diversus. The sequence continues at coordinate 32,421,300 of NC_072735.1, forward strand.
AAAACATCGTAAGAACGTGCGTAAAGGTGCTCAGACGTCAACGCGTAAACTTTCCCCGTCGTCGCCAAGTTTGGATTTATTTTTAACGTGCAAAAAAATTAATAACATTTTAGTTCATACTAATACAATTCTAAAAAATGGATAAAATTCTGCTTTTTAAAAAAATATATTTGTTCTCTCTTAACTAAGTACTATTTGTCCACAATAAGATTCAAAACGTTCAACTCAAAACTTCTTTGACTTGATATAGAAAACAGATTATTCTTTCTGCGTGCTGGGTCGAAGCTCGACTGATGCTCAAAAACTTGTGAGGAACTTCGCTACGGATCAGCATAAATCTGCTATGACTGTTGGCTCTCCAGTTATAATCCGTTTTGAAAAAAGGGCACTGCGTAAACGTGCCCCAGTCTACCCTACATGATGATCAGAAATAAAAACTTCCAGTATATATGCAGTTTTAAATATAAGTATAATAGTTCATTTAAATGTAAATGTTTGGCACACAGGAAATCCGTTTAATTTGTACTTTCATGTAGATCACGGATTTTTTAACTTGAAGGAAAATCTGGAAATGATAGAATTCTTCGCAAGGGCATGCACAGAAATTTGGGCCAGTCACAAATGACTTTTACGTGCCCCGTTCCATATTGTCTACCCCTATGTATGTACATATATTTCACCGCGTATTTTAAAAATCTCGGTCCACTTCAGGCTCAGGCCCACAGGTGTATCTTCTCCCCCCTCCCAGTGCACGCCCCTTATTCTTCGCAATATTTTTTTTAAACATTCAATAAAATTGCATTGCATTGAAAGTGCACATGAACAAAATAGATTTAATGAAAACAAGTGTAAACGAAACGTTCTTTCTATGCTATTAAACCTTCAATGCTTTTAATAAATGTTTACTAAATCTCACACATGTCACAAAAATAAAACAGTCATTTCCCCCCCCCCCCCCGAACATATTACTATAGGGTCATTTCATGAAATGTGATGCGTCATTGCAACTAAATATATCCATACCAGCAATTCAATATTTCACAGTAGGAAGATAATGTTTTTTTCATTCTGTCCTTTTTTTAAAATCTTTATTTCGGCATTCATTTTTATTTTCCAAAATCGGAGTAGTATTTTTCCTGTGTTAAAGGTTCGAAAAGCAAACTAAAAATTTAATATATCTATATACTAATCACAATTTCCTGTAAATTTTCACTTTGTATGATGTAGAAGGCAGAAGAAGAAAAAAAAAGGTGAAATAAACATTAATAGAATTGAAGACATAAGACGTTGAGCAAATATTTACCAACGACGGTTAAAAGTCAATAAACATTAAAGAATATTTATTCTAAACCTAAAGAAATGAATGTAATTCTGAGGAAAAAAAAAAACTAAATTTATAGGAACGCAAACAAAAATGTACGGACGTTTGAATTTTATGAGCAGTACGTTTCAAATCCTTCAAAATCAAATGAAGAAATATCTTCACAATGTCGAAACAACATTTTAGTTTCCGCTCAGACACGTGGAATACCTATAAATATTTATTTCAACATGAAATAAAAAGGAACTCTAAAGGAAGAAACCTCATACCAGAATCGCATAAATATTGTAATAACAATATATCATTTATTCATCAGTAGGATTGAGCATTTTATTTTCCTTTAAAATCTCCTTTAAAGTTATCGGTTGTTAAAAGACGGGGTACGTATTTGTTTTAGAAACAATTCTACCGACCGAAGTTGTAAAACCGTTGATCTTTTTACAGACATATGGAACGTTTTCTTGTCCTTTATATATCTTTATTTTTCTTACATTTTCTGTACAGTAGAAATGTTCATGTCTACTTGTAAATAAATACTGAGAAATACAACTTGAGTTCTTTCCGACGTGGAGGCTGCTTTAAAATTTTAGGATGGTAAACTTTGCTAAAAAATAGCTGATTCAGTTACACTGTGCCCATGTTTTAAATTTGCAGGAGAGCCATTCCACCGCCACGTGCGCTATAATCCGACTCGATAGTTTCGCCATTTTCTTATATATCTTAATATTTTAATTAAATAGGAGTGAGCACATTTTTTTAATTTTTGCGTTTGATACAAAGATACTCTTGGCAAAGTAATTATTTTATTGAATTTCTTTGTTACTCAAAATGTAATTTATTTGTAAGCGTCACGTGCGGGACATCCAAAGTCAACCTCGTTGTTTGCTGTATGCATTACTTAATATTTTTGCTCTATTAATATAGCAATGACAGAACAAATTGCAGATTTTGAAAGTTAAGATTCTAAAGTAAAGGGTAGATATGTCATTTGTTCCAAAATAACAATTTAAACCATTGAAAAATAATAACGTGTACGGCCATTTCAATGGAAACGGTCATTTTGTCCGGCACATGAAGGTTCCTATATTTCATTTAAAAAAGAATTTTAAAAGGTCATGACGAAATTTTTTGCTTAGTAAGTCACACATTTGTGGTTTCTTAAGCAATACATTTTTGTGCATTACCTCTTTAAATCTTTATTACTTCCTTTTACAAAAACTGAAGTATTTTACTCGCGAAAAAAAAATCACTCAAAAATCGGCCTTAATTTCTATTTTGCTCACCCCCGAATGAATGTTGTTTTTTTTTTTTTTTCGACTCGACCGCACGTGGATATATGCCTAGGAACGTACAGACACCCGAAATATCCATTTTGACGATCCCCGAGTTATTTACAACGAGTTTTCTCGTGACGTCTGTATGCACGTATGTATGTGCGTATATGCGTGCGTGTGCATGTGTGTATGTATCTCGCATAACTTAAAAACAGTATACCCTAGAAAGTTTAAATTTGGTACGTGGACTCCTAGTGGGGTCAAGTTATGCACCTTCCCTTTTGGTTGCATTTAGATATTCTTAAGGGGGTCTTTTGCCCCTTTTTGGTGGGAAATCATTGTTAATTTCTATGTAAACTCAAGTGGTGTTATAATTTGGCGGACATTTGGCGATATATCGCCAGTCTTTTGGTCGCCAAGTTTTGTAGCCAACTTGGCGACAAATTTGGCGAATTTTTTTCTTTTTTTAGTCTGGTTTCGATTTGGCCACTGTTGGTGATATTTAGAGAGTAAACTATTCAATCACATTAAAATTGCCAATAATGGAAAAATGACAATAAATTGGAGTAAAAGGAAGTCATGTGATGCACACATCAACTCGTTTTTATTGAAATGTTTAAAGCGTTACGTGCGGGTCAAAATTACCGTTTTGGTCCATGGTTGAAATTAATCCTGCGAATATAAAACCAAACTAGGATTTAAAGAACACAGGAGTCAGGATGAGAAATTTTCTTATATTTTCTGTAAGTAGAAATGAATATTTTTACTTGAAATCGAATTCTGAAGAATACAACGTGAGATCGAAGCTTTTTTTTTCCGACATGAAGTGCTACTTGAAAATTTATGATAGTAAATTTTTAGGTATAAGTAGCTGATTCGATTACGCTGTGATCATATTTCAAAATTTTTTATGACTGAAATCAATACTGCGAATAAATAAATTAAACTAGTTTGTTCAAAATACAAAAGGAAACAGTAAAAGAGGAGAAGCAGGAAGAAAAAATTTTGTGCTAAGCAAATTTTGTTATGCGTTTCCGGAGTTATCTTTCAAGCAAACCTACCCGAGAAATAATTTTTTTAATATAAATTTCATTATTTCTTTTAATCATCAGTAAACACTTTTACCAGAGAGAAACTTACTTCTAAATATTGCCTTTTGAGGATATTAGAGGGTACAATTTATTAATTTATTTTAAAATTTAGTTTTGGTAATTCAAGTTATAATTGCAAATTTAGAAAAAAAATAAACAGTAAAAATGCTACTAAATTTGACGAGTTTTAGGAATTTTCTGAAAATGTGATTTGTAGGGTATAACACTCCTCGCAAAAGAGTGAAAAGAAAACATTTGTTTAGAAAAACCCTAAACCATGTAAAATTTAGTTAAAAAAAATATTGTGCTTCTTTCAAATTTTTAATCAATAGGATATATTGTCCTCGAATAACTTATTTGTAAAAAGTCACATATCTTGTGCCCTTAGACGTATCACTTTCTCTTTCATTGGTAGTTCTAATTCTGTTGCTATTCATGAAATTGAGAATTACAACATATTTTCAACATCAACCTTTTGATAAGTAATTCTTCTATGAAGCAAAACAATGACTTCATAACTAAAAGCACAGTGATTTTTTTTTTTTTTCAAATTTCGGATTACATATTAAAATTTATATGCGGATGACATTGCATTATTTTTGATATCTTTAAGCTAGTTTTAATGTATTTTGGAAATCATTCAATTCTTAACAATGTTTTAAGGATAACTTTTGAATGAAAGTACTTCGAAGCCATCATTAAATACTTTACGCTTAATGCTTTTTCTTATTTTAATCCATCTTCTTTTAATGGTCCTCTATTTTTATGATTTTATGCAACTTGGCAGCAGTCTTTGGCTCAGAAAAGTCGTTTGATAATACCACTCAATTAGTTATTGCTGGTCATGTGTATATCATACATATTTCATTATTATTCATTGTAAGAAAACATTATCATATAAATGTTTTTTATGCACATGTTTTTAAAACCCTTTGTCACTTTCTTTTTGGAAAGGGTGTTTTGGGGTTTTCAAAATAAAGCTTTTAAAAGCATTTTTTTTTTTTTTTTTTTTTTTTTTTTTGTCAAAGCAAAATTGTAGTCTTGATTCATACTTAATGGGGAAATTAAGTTTCGAGCGATGTTTACTGACCAATTCAAATTTTGAAAGCTTAAGAGCAAATATTATTTTTTTTTAAATTTACGCATAATATTTCTTTTTGTTTATATTTAAATAACAAGAAACTAAATAGAACTAGCAATATTATTTATTTCTTATGATCCATGCTAAACTTTATCAGGTGCATTATACTTTAAATTACTAACTCAACAACATTTAAAAATATTATGTGATGAAACTTTAAATTCATGGGGCTAACGATACCTTACTAAAATGCGTGGGTAAAACAAAAACAAAAATATTTTAAAAACAAAGCAGCTAAGTAAGCTCCATTTGTGCAACAATATTTATCTACTATTTCTAATATTTACACACTACGATAATGAGATAATTATTAAATAAGTTCACTTCATTTAACATGTAGTTTCGGTTAACGAGCTAATTAACTCAATTGTAAATATATTTCTGCTGTACAAATAATTATTTACTAATTTCAAGCTAATTTAATTCCAGCATACGGTTTGTCAATAACTCTTAACAGTTGGTGATTGGACACAGAAATGTTCCAAAGAATTGGTTCCATTGGTTCGAATACACAAGAACTAATGAACGCAAAATGATTTCAATTTGATCTGCCTGTAATATCAAAGAATTTCTCTTCTATACTTTAAAAATTTTTGTATAACCTTACTTCTAAAAATCGGTTGCAGCATAGCTGCCTCCACTGCTCTGGAGTAACTTAACTGATATAACTGGTGTAAAGTACACATCGCTTGTAGAAGGTTACACCAGGGTAATGTAACAGTAGCGTAACGTCTCACACATTTCTGCGTATGGTTACACCAGAATTTTCGGTGTGCTTACAGAGAAATTGCTTGAAAGGTTACACATTAGCAAAAATTGAGCTTTCATCTGACTTTCTTAAACGAACATACTCGTTTTTAGTAGTAAGTAGAGTTATACTTCAAGTTAATTAATAATTAACGAATTTAACTTCAATTAACGAACAATTAAATGAGTTAATTAATTAATCTATGATGAATAAACATAAAGAGAGAATGAATAAGAAAATAAGTAAATAAACGAACAAATAAGCCGATTGCTGAATAAAGGAGTGCAAATAAATTAGTTAATAAATGAATAAGTAAGTGATTTATTAAATGATGGAATGATTAGACAAAATAAACTATTTCACTTTGCCACGTCTACTTTGCCCCGCATATACTTGACTAAGTGTACAAAATATTTCAAATGCCAATAAGCTTAATACTAACTAAATAAATACCATACCATACATTAGATGGTCTCAATAAAAATTTGAAATGTCAATAACAATAGCTTTATCATTTCATAATGACAAAAATAATTTTTGACTTACAACAAAATACTACAATGCAAGTGTCAATTTTTGAAAATTCCCTGCATTTTCATATGCTTTAATATTCGGCAGTGTTATTTCCCAGACTGGAGTAGACTACATGTGCTACTACATAGTTAAAATATTAACAGATAAAAGGAGCTAAGAGCTAGGTAAACATTTCACCATTTCACTTTGCCCCACATTCCCCTACTTGTATTTCAATTACTTACAACCGGTGTGGTACATCAACTGCAGTAGATAGTTAAAGTTCACTGTGCGTTATTCACGTATGCATTATAAATTAGATGTATTGGGAATATATTGCACTAGCTGTACCCGCACAGAGATGCCCGAGTTGAAAATTTAAAGAAAGTACGTTGAATAAAAAAAAGTGACGCCCCCCTCTCCCCTTTGATGTGAAATGACCATTTTCATTTTTAATTAAATGCGTACACATCTTTAAAAAAAACCTATTCAAGTTTATCTGGAATTTAAAGTTATTCGCCGACACATTGAATTAGATTTACAGTTGCTTTAAATTTTTTTAGCGAGTGAGACAGTTTCTACGGCAATTTAAAATGTTTCGCCAAATAAGCAAAAAGACATCAAATAGTACCTTTTCAATGTAAAAAAAAATACGCTACTCTATTGTTCATTGCCAAACTCGCCCAGCAACCACGCTACCGTAACCCAGTTGTAAGCGTGCGAAGCGAACTCCGATTAATTGGCTATCCCATTCGTCTAACAAAAGAAAAAAAAATCAGTGGGACATTCAAAAATCATCGTCAAAAAAAAAAAAAAAAAAAAAAAAAGAAGAAGAAGAAGAAAAAGTGGTAAATTTCATTCGGTTTAAAAAAAATCAAATTTTTCTTTAGAAAATTCAAAACAATTCGCCGAAACATTGAATTACATTTACGGTTGCTTTAAAACAGAAATCTTGCTCAGCATCTAACGCGTCAGGCAACCATTCAACCGAAACCCAGTCCTTTTGCGAGTGAAGCGGATGCTTTTTCTTCAGCAATAATAAATGTTTTACCAAAACAAACAAAAAAGTACAAAATCACATTGAGAGTAGCTTTCAAATGTAAATGATCCCGCAAATCTATTATTCTAATAAGCGACCCATTTTTTCTAATGAAAACGTTTAAGCGAAAATTTCCCAGCAGAAATTACAACGTAATTAAAAAACATGGTACAACTAGGACAAAAAACCCGTACCCCAAAAAGAATTTATCTGTAGAAAAGCTACCATTAGAGAAAAGGGAATAAAAAAACCCTCTAGAATAAAAAAAAAATCATCCCCTTCTGATGTCAAATAATCAATAATATTATTCTTTAACTAAAATGCGTAACACCCTTTGAAAACCTAAAAAATTATTTGCAATTTGAAATATTTTGCCAAATAAAGAAAAAATGCATTAAAATTACATTTACTGCAGCTTTCAAGTGGAAAATAATCTCGCAACTCCGCCAAATTTGCCAAGCGATTTTGTAATTGAAAAGAAAATCAATTAACACGCGCAGAATGAATCTTTATCTTTATTATTATTAATAATAATAAAGCTCAAAGTCTCGATGTCTGGATGTCTGTAGGATGTCTGTGACGCGCATAGCGCCTATACCGTTTGGCTGATTTTCATGAGTTAGTTTGTAGCATGGGAGTGTGATCTTCGAAGCGATTTTTCGAAAATTCAATTTTTTTCCTTTTTCTATTTCAAATTTAAGAACATTTTCCGGAGCAAAATTATCATCAGATGGAGGAGTAAATTACGAAATTAGCATGAAGTGGAATGGAAGAGCGAATGAACGTAGCCAATTGCGAGAAATTCGTCATCCATTATTTGTAATTATACAGGCGAACCGAATGATCTTTTAATTTTCAACTACGGGCAAAGCTGTGCGGGTACCACTAGTTTGAAATAAAGTAATAACAGTAAAATATTCATAAACAGTAATGACAACTTTCAACAAAATGTTTAAAAAAAGTAACTGATTTTTTTTTTTGGAAAACATTAGACCTAGTGTTATAGTTAGAAACTGTCTAGAAAATGGACCCAGTGTTATAGCTTTTTTTCGAAAGAAAAGCCTTGAAGATTGACTCGATTAGAATCGCTATCGCTTATATCTACTGTTCTAATGAATTGAAAGAAATGGAACAAACATTATTTTGTCCGGGAAGGAATACCCTTTCCAACGATATATAATGTTAGAGGATGGGGGAGGGGGAATTTTTCACCCCTAATTAGGCAAAATTTAGCTTAAATATTTAGAAAAAAACTAATTCGAAATTTAGAATTTCGAGGTGCACACCCCACAGGGTACGTTCGAATTTTCTGCCAAGTTTCAGGGCTGTAGGTGCTATGGGATTTCTTCTGACCATCGGGTACAAACAAACACACTCTGTCGCTGTAACATATGTTACAGTTGTTAAAGTATATAATGCAGTTATTTTATAGAATACCTAGTTATTCCATGAAATAACTTATCGTGTCCGTTAAAGTGTGGAATATAGTATTAATTTAAAACTTTAACTAGTTTTTCTATGAAATAACTATCTACTCCATAAATTAACTAATGAGAGACAGTTAAAGTGTAAAATAAACAATTTATCTAAAATGAAATAACTAGGTATTCTATAAATAAACTAATGATAGACAATTAAAATGAAAAATAAGCAATTTATCTAATTTATTCAGCGTATAAATGGTATTTATGGAAAGATACCATAAAATCATTCACAACTAGGATTACTAAAATGACATTTGGAATTACAAAGAACATTATTTCTAAAACAAAAACATTTTTTGTTGAAACACTGGGTTTTACACGAATATTTTGGGGGTAACACAGGAATGGAAGGTAAATATATTTGTCGCGCAAGATATATGATATCGATTATTTTACACTTTAACGGGCTGCAGATCGTTACTGTATGAAATAACTAGTTAAACCATGAAATACAAGAGAGTTTTACACTTTAACGGACACAATCAGTTATTCCATGAAATAATTAGGTATTCTATAAAATAACGGATTTCATACTTTAACGGTAACATGTATATAGATATGCAAAGAAATAAAAGCGTTCAAGCATGTTATGTATCTAAGTTGAAAATATAAGTATTTCGTATTATTGAAGAAATACCAGAATATGAAACATAAATTAGAATTTATGCACATTTCTTAATAAAGACTTAACTAAAACAAAGACGCATTAATATGGACAACTACCATAATGCCCTAAGGAATTTTTGAAAATCTTTATCAATTCAAAGCACTTATACGAAGAAATGTAATACAAAGCTTTTGAGAGTATCTTGTAACTTTCTAAGATTTTAAGCACCTTCATTTCCGTGTTAAAATTTTCTTTAAGATTCTTCAAAATGTGGCAGAAAAGTGTTGTGCATTGTCTTAGCAGCCTAAATATTCACGACAAGTAACTATCGATTGGAAGAATGAAGGAATAAGGACAATGAAAAATACATTTTCCTTTTGTTTCTTTACTCTCTATTAGATAAGCCTGAAGGGGTTAAATAGTGAAAATCTGCAGTTTTGCTTGAAGAAGTTTTAAAGATTGACTTAGCTGTAGGGGAAGTTTTCTCCACATGAGCTTCAAAAACTGTCGTAGCATTTGTGGGATATGGAGGAAAGGGATAAGCTTGTTTATAAATGAGAGGTTATCCTGAAGCGGAGTTTATTTTGGGGGATTTAACTTTACATGTAACAATGTTATGATAATATTTCGGAAATACGAGATACGTACTTGAAGAAGGTGAGATACCTTCTTGCAAACAAATAGTATTCCAAGGAGTTTTCCATTTAAAAAATGCAATGAAAATTTTTCGAAAAAAAAATGTTTGTTGTTCTTTTTATTCAAACACTACCATTAGTTTCCACGGCGCTGGCGTTGCTTAAAGTAAAAAAAAAAAAAAAAAAAAAAAGAATTTAATTGCGAATCCGTTGTTGCTGCTGCTATCCAAGGTTGTTTTCATTATTTTTTATTTCTTGCAACATCCTCACTCATATAATAGCAAACTCACTGATCGAGTAACGCTCTGACATCATCAACAATGAAACTCGCACTACGGCATGATAATTTGATAATATTTTTTGGTAATGTTTGAAATGTAGGGAAAGGCTGAACTGGAGCCGGTTATTTCAACTGTTTTATTGGTGAGATTGGTAATGTTTAGTCAATGAACGCCATCTACTGGTGTCCATTGTTACTCCACTGGAGTTAGGGTTAAATTTTCAACCAATAAAATATTACTAAACAGGCACTTGCTTCGTTCAAATGTAGAAGCAACTTCTACCCGTCATATCTTGACGGTCGATTTTCTGGTAGTTTGTAGACCATTCTCGACCATTACTGGCTATTCGGGTGGCGTCTGCTTTTGAAATGAAGAAAATAGATAAGGAGAGCAACCTAAAGGCATTGATGTTTAAAGTTTGACCGATGTCCATTGGTTAGAGCGGGTGTCTTCTACTAAGATGACCGGGGCTCAATCGTCGGCATGAATCAAAGGAAGAAACGGCCTTCTTTCATGTGCTCCATAGCAAACCTATAATCCCATGTCAAATGGCAAAGTGTTGGTAGGAAATAGGGTTTACAGTCACTTTTGGAGCTCATCCTGTGCAAACCCTATAGCTGTGATTAAGAGGTATTATTATTTCTCTATATAGTCAGTGCAAAGTGTTGAAAAGCAGTTCTGCGAACATCTACTTTTGCGTAGGTTATTTGAACAGTTTAGCGTCAGGGTTCCTGTGTTGGTAATTTCCAATTCATGAAAAACGCTGTAATAATAGATTCTTTCAAAACAAATATAAAGTGATTTGGTTTTTGAATTATAATGCTGCTGTTTTGTCAATTTAATATGCGACTGCTTCCTTGGGGAATTCCAGATTTCTGTACAACGTTGTAAAATAAATTCATCTTTATTTGTTTTCATTCACTACCTCATTATTTTTGAACCAGGAGCTGGTAAAGGCTGGAATAATTTACAAAATTAACGAGTTTGAAGGAATGAATGTCTTATCTTTTCTGCGATAGTTAAAAAAAATTTATTTTACAAAAAACATACGTAAGGTGAACACACCAGTAGTGGCCAGTGCTTCAGTAGTGTCTACTTCGAGGTTACTTATATACTTCGAAGAAATAAATAAAAAAATAAAATATGATTATTATTTTGGTACGTAGTATAACTCTCATATTGAATAAATTTTAGTCATCAGTTATTTGAAATTAAAATAAATAATGTACATTTTTCGGATGGCCGCTACTGAAATTTTCAGATTTTGAAGTGCCCGCTGCTGGATCAAATTTGTGGTTGGGGGAAAAATTGAACAAATTGAAATTCTGACATTTTTATAAAATGGAACGATTAAGGAAGAGTTGGGATATAATGCGCTATTTGAGTTTCAAGAGAGGTAATTAATATTGTAGATCCACAGTTTAAAAACGAGAAGATATGCCTCACTGCGACCACTGTTAGTGAGTTTTAAACCTTGAAGTGTCCACTTCTGAAGTACTTGCTACTACTGGTGTGTTTACCTCACTTTGTTTTCAGAAAATTTTTCTTATAGTAAAAAAGGTATACATTAATAATTTTCAACCTAAGCCAACTAGGGAAAATGTGTAGTTAATGTCAAAAAATCTAAGTTGGTGTACGATAAAGTACGGTCATATTATAAGATGAAAGATGCCCTGTCAGGCACTGGAAATGTGTCCGAGTTTCGCGTTCATTGCAAATGGGTTCTTAATCACTTCAGAATTTTCCATTGCTATAAGCATAGTTTTAGTAACTTAAACTAATGCTTGATAGTAATTACTAACCAAATTAAAAGGTTTCAAAACGCAAAACTTCAGGAAATTTATTAGTTCTTACGTCTCTGTGCACAAACCTAATTTGTCCAGGCAAATATGTCTCTATTCAGTAAATTACCGCCCATTAGCCAGGGCTGAAGCAGAAATACATGAAATACATCGCCAGCTCAGTCATTTCCAGGCGAGGACAACAGTTTCGTTATCCTAAGCCGGGCTATTGAGTGCTAATAAGCACGAAACTGCAGTCCTCGGCTGGAAATGACTGAGCTGGCGGTGTATTTCAAATATGTCTCTAATCAGTCATTTCATCAACCAGTTTAATTTGTGTAAACACAGAAATGTAAAACCTAACTAATAGATCTTTCTATTAAAATTTTTGTCAATTTGCGTCCTTAGTGTATTCTGCTATAGGGAGGTAAATTGCAATATCAACGGAAATAAGTTTTTAAGGTACTTGAAGAAACGCGTTTCCGATTCTCCTGCTAGTAACATTTTGGAGTTTAACGTTTATTTCGAGCTTTGTTTTCCACGAAATCCAAGTAAACTACCTTGTACAATGAAAGTTTAGGTAAAATGGGGGTAGTGGAGAAACGAAAAATTCACAGATGCTACTGTTTACCAGCCCAAGGCAGAATTAAGCAAAACTATGCAGTCTAAATTTTTATTATTCATTATTCTCCCCAAAAATATTGTAATAATCAAAATCTGTCCCCTGTTGGAAATCATACGGTGGGAACTTTTGTTTGAAACATGCAGAAGTTTTATTAAATTACTGTTTAGTTAAGAGAAGCACATTATCTTTACTAATAATAAAGTGGAAAGTTCCTCTGTCTGTCATGATCTCTGTCCGGATCTCTGTGATGCGCATAGCGCCTAAACCGTTCGGCCAATTTTCATGAAATTTTGCAAAGTTAGTTTGTAGCATGGGGATGTGCACCTCGAAGCGATTTTTCGAAAATTCGATGTGGCTCTTTTTCTATTCCAATTTTAAGAACAAAAATATCATAAGATGGACGAGTAAATTACGAAATTATCATAACGTGGAACCCTAACATGGACACTAGCCAATTGGCGAGAAAATTCACCATACATTATTTTTAAATATACAAGCGAACCAAAAGACCTTTTAATTTTCTATTACGAGCAAAGCCGTGCAGGTACCACTAGTGAATGTATATAGTTTAAGTGTTGAGTAATACTACATTCATTATTCTAAATTTCGCATCATATTTCACTCTATTCATCACATTTAATGAAATCAAAATGCTTTCACATTAAATTCGAGAACTTATTCAAGAGACAGAGCTTTAACACATTGTCAGCTTCTCAATTGTTCATTCTTCCTATTGTGGTTTTCCAATAAATTTCCTTGAATAAATTATCACTTTAATGCCTGATGTAATTTACGATAAGGGATTTACGACTTGATAATCAGGCATTCGTACTCCTGCTGAATTTTGTGAATAGGATTCAATCACTATGGAATTTGCATTATTTGGGAGAGTTTTCAATGAGAGGTAAAATACCATGTTGAGGTAGTTTGCTGATCTAGCTTTCAAAATAATACGACAGAGACTTCCTTCACATTTAGAGTAGGTTCTTCTTGGAAGATAACTCAGAACTGTCTTTGTAAGATAACTGAGTTTCGGACTGAATAAAGGTTCAGAGTCAAATGAAGAAGACACAGACTCACGGTAAATAAAAGTATCTTGAAGAGTTGACAGCTTAACCAAACAGCTGAACGCATTTCACTGTTTCCTACACAAATGATGTAACTGTTATTATATAAAACATATTAAAATATGTTTTAGGTCATTAAGGTTAAGTGTTTAGGTCATTTTCATATGATATTTCTGTAAGAAAATCAGCAATTTAATATAAGATGAAAATTTAAAAAAAATCGCATGTTAATATCAATTCTAATTATTTCTCTTGGTTAACTTTTCAGATGGAAAATAAACGCCTGAACCAAGCTTTATGCGCACTAAATTAATTATTATTATTATTTTTTTTTTTTTTGTGAATTGTTCGAGATCTAAAAGATGATGTGTGCTTAAATTAATTTGCAGATACAAAACTAGTAAAAAAACTAACATCAGTGAGTCCAAAATGAAAATCGAGTTTTCTTTAAATTCAGTTCAGAAAATTTCATAAGCGTTTGTTTTTTGTACTTGAGTTTTCAAGAAATTTCTTAGATGCACATTTAACTCAAAAATTTCAGCATCTGACTATATGGTTCGTTTTTAAAGAAATTATAAAACCTATGTTTTAACTCTAAACCTAAACTTTTAAAGCTAAAACGTCATATTTTCTAAAGTTGCACAATATAAATTTGAATAAGGGGCTACCTATAAATGTCACACGATTTTTGCTTATTTTGAACTCTTTCCCTCTTGTCAAAGAGTATCACACTTCACCTGAGCGCCTCCCATTCCCTTGTCACATGTTATGCCATATATTACCTAATCATATTATTATTCAAAAATGCCTGATTTCACACTTCTCACTAATACCCCCCCCCCCCCCCCCCCCAGGAAGAAACTGCACTGTTAAAAATTTTCCGGAAAATTTACGGTAATTTTTACTGGCATTCATGTTGCCAGTAACTATTACCGTAAAAATCAAATGTTACTGTAAAATTTTACGGTTTCCTCGGTAGGCCACCGCAACCAATTGGCGCTGGGATCGCTTATTTCTCCGGTCTAAATTACCGTAAAAATCAGCGATGCTGTAAGTCCACCATTTTACAGTAACAATTACCAGAAAATCTTCCTGAATTTTTAACAGTGTGTTACGATTTCGTGACCCTCTTCTTTTTTCAAAGCGTGATATCAATTACCGACGACCACTAAAATGCTACACGCAACTCAAAATAAATAAATAATAATTAATAATAAAAATAACTTACTTGAATCAGGTAAACCTTGCTTGCAACAATTGGACAACGCTACTCTTGAGGCAAAGCCCCACAAATTAACGGCACTTTGAAATAGTTCTCTAATGAAATAACTGTTAACTTAGGTTTCATTATAAGGATGAACTTTTGCAATCGTGTCTCAATAACAGAATTAGAGCGCCCTGCGATGCGTGAAAAGGTGTTTTCATACCAAGTTCAGAGCTCAAATTTTTGAGTGACAGCCATTTTTTCGTAAGTTGCAGTAAATGCAGTAAAAAATTCACAAAGTTATGTCAAATTTCACAGTTGAAGAACATTGAAATTCCACTATCTGTACAGACTGTCGAAGTTTAAAAACTGAACGTTTTTAATGCCTGTAACGGAAAAGTGCTTTTAGAATCAGACAGAGTAATGGTAAATGATGCTCATACTTATTTCTTCTTACCTACGGCGGTAATTAAACGTGTTGTAACAAACATTTGGTCTTTAAATGACGAATAAATACATTTATGCTAAAAATTAAAATAGTCAGCTATCCAACGTTTTAAAGCAGAAAAAAAATGCAAATTACTCCAAACACGTGTTTCGATGTTACAAGGAACACTTTTTTCAATGCAAAGGAGTGTGAGCTTCGGGATGAAGTCATCCAGAAGCTCACCCTTCTTTGCATTTGAAACTCACAATGGGTTCCTTAAGTAAAACTTGAGGTTGAGTTTGTAGTAGAAGTTCCCTCTCTTTTTCTTCTGAAAATGAATAACACGAGTCAGAATGTAAAGCTCTGTCAGCAGCGCCTAAAAAATTAAAGTTGAGTTTTCTTTGATTGCGCTCAGTAAATTCTTATAAGTTTTTGTTCATTACCTAATTCAGTTTTTAGAAGCAATTTTAACTTAAAGCTTATAAGTAGAAGAATAAATAAGCAAACAAATCGAATACAAACGTATTTAGCAACTGAAAATATATCGAGGAAATAGGTAAATTAAGAAAGAAAATATTAAAAGTTAACTAAATACTAGTTCTAAACATAACACGAATGGATAAATAAAAACATACATTTATTATTTTTGAGTGAATATATTAAATGATTTATTTTAACTCATGCACAAATTACATTACATTTAATATTAATATACCTTCACATAGTTTTATTTAGACAAATAAATATATCTATGGCTTTTTAAAAAATATGATGAGATGTTGAACATTTCCAAATGGCATTTAAGCAAATGTATTGCAATATATGAAGAAGTATCAGGTGAAAAAGAAAGTAACTAAAAGTTTTTATTGGAAATAATTAAAAAAAACAAATTTAAATTGAGTATGTTTTATATACTAAGAATTGAAACTGTCAATATACAATTCCGTACTTTAAAGCCAGAAGAACGTAATTCACATTGTGATAATTTTACAAGGGAGAGGGAAAACTTTTTTCTGGCGCATGCAAAGGATGGGAAGCGTGCTTTTTTAATTCTGGTAAAAATTTGAAAAGGATTCTTTTTTTATGTTTTTTGAAATTACGTTTACATGGCTCGGTGCGGGATAGGCTTCTGCATTTAATGCACTGATAAACGGAAAATCGTGATTTTGGACTTACGTCCTTCTGGCTCTGAGCTACAGAATTTATTCAACTACAAAAATCTTTATCTTTACTAACAATAAATCTGAAAGTTTCTCTGTCTGGATGTCTGGAGGATGACTGGATGCCTGGATGTCTGTGACGCGCATAGCGCCTAGACCGTTCGGTCGATTTTCATGAAATTTGGCACAGAATTAGTTTGTAGCATGGGGTGTGCACCTTGAAGCGATTTTTCGAAAATTCGACGTGGTTATTTTTCTATTCCAAATTTAAGAACAAAATTATCATAGGATAGACGAGTAAATTACGAAATTGTCATAACGTGGAACCGTAATATGGGCACAAGCCAATTGGTGAGATACGAATTTATCATAACGTGGAACCGTAACATGGGTACAAGCCAATTGGCGAGAAAATTCACCATACATTATTTGTAAATATACAGGCGAACCAAAAGACCTTTTAATTTTTCTATTACGGGCAAAGCCGTGCAGGTGCCACTAGTTCTTAATAAAACATCATTATATATCCGATTTCTGTATTTATATACAACGAATGAAAAATTTTAAACTATGAAGGTGCCAAAGAAGGAAAATTTATCCTGTGTTGCTTTAATGTCTCCGCTGTTACAGATAAGAAGAAACGAGCACACAAAACAAAACTTTACGGATGAATTTTAAAAAAAAAGATGAAATCTGGATTGAAAGTGTGTATATTTAATTATCTGTGACGATTCAAACTTAAAAAATCGCGTTAAGTTTCTGCGATAAGCCAATATCTGAAATCGATTAGGACCTCTTCTTCATGCAGACAAAGTTCCTGTACTTTGTGCAAGAAAGTGAATTTTTCATTCAATTCATTCACGCTGGTACTAACGATTAAACCCAATGTCCAGAGAGAACTATTGGATTAGGTCATACAAGGCATTGCCAGCGACGGAAGCCAAGTAGCTGGAGCACTATCGATTACTCGTTACGTTAGCGTCTTAAGTTTCTTATCGGCTTCTTGAATTTCATTAGACGATACTAGGCATTGACTGCTGTTGTTCAGTTCTATAAAAATAACTGAAAACCTAGAGCATTTGAGGAGCTGTGTATTATTACCAATTACCTTTTCTTCAGTGCCTTATTTTTATCTGAATATTCCTGATAGTTTTTTTTTTTTTTTTTTTCTATTTGGGTTGCTTACTTGGTTTGGTGGATCTTATTATACTTATCATTTTATTTTAAACATCTTTTTGGAAGCAAAAAGTATGAAAAAAAATTAAATTAAGGAGTGATATTTTTTGCAAAAATGTTATTTTTCTAATATAAAAACTGGATTCTAAAGACTGTTGTTCGAAATTTTCATGATGAGTTGCGGAAGAAATCGCTCATATTTTACATATTAAAGATCAATGAGACGTTAATAAATGAGAATCTGTTTTAGCACATGTTATATCAAAATGACTACCGAATCAATGTTTACATTTATTTTCAAGAAATAAAGTGATATTGTTCTGCTCATAGTATTTTGAAATGGATGCATCTACAAATGCACGTGTTGATTGAAAGTGCATTTTCTTCATTCCCTTTTTCGAAATTTTAACCTGATTTATTTAATGCTTGAGCATACTGAAGTTCAATATGATTATTTTTCTAGAGTTTAGTGCAGTTTTTGTCAAGAAAATATTCTAATACCATAGTTCAGTGGCAATTGAGTATGTGCCCAAACATTAGGACTGTTTTTTGGCGGAAGTAATATTAACTGAGAAGAATAAATTTAATGTACTGAAAATTTTATTAGATAGGCGAGGGTGGCCCAAAGCGGGTAGGTTTTCGAAGAACGCTCGCAAATTGTACTTTTTGGATTTTTATTGAAATAATTTTGGTTTTATTTCATACGGCAGGGTTATCGAACTGCAAAATAAAAAGTGATTCGTACATTATTTCAAACCCAATATAAATTATTATCAAATATTACAGACACTTGAAAAACCCGCTTTGCCCTACCAGGGGGCTCAAAATGAGTAAGCTTAACTAATTATAGTTTGGTACATTTTCCAATCAAATATAAAATTATAAATGATTAAAATAGTTGACTAGCTACCGGCCATTATATAGAATAATAAAAAACAGTTGTACTTAACCAATTTAAAGTCAGTACATTTGTTTATAAAACATAAAGAAATAACTGAGTTAATTAATAGACTAATTAATTGCCATGCAAAAAAATAACTTTTTAAAGTTATACTTATCTAATTGAAATAGAAAATCTAAGTCAGAACACCATGTTTTAAGAAATTATAAATAAATACATGATGATTAAATCCTATACCCGCTCTGCCCGACCCGCTTTCCCCAAAAGCACGTTTTTTATTTCAATAATCATAACCTTAAATTAATAATTTAAAAAAAATGGAATGACCATCGTATTTTATAGGTGGATGGTGGCAGAATAACTTAATTTTACTGACAATCAAAAAAATAAGCTGGTCTTCAACTAATCACAAATTACAAAACTTCATTTTTCTTTTTAAATGTATCATTTTTTAAAAATTTTAAGCTTGGTTGCGCCATGTCGCTTCACTGCTGCTTCTCTGGGACTGATAATAACGTTCGGGTGTTCGGGTAAACTCGACATACGTATTAATCGCCTTTTACACACCATGGGGGGGGGGGGATTCGAAGGCCTACCCGCTTTGAGCCACCCTCCCCTACTAGTAATTATAATATGTTATTGTAATTACTATACTTATTAATATACTTACTTTAGATTTATAGTAAAGCCAAGTTCATGTAATTGTCTTAAAAATTAGTTACTATAAACAACTGCATCTCCCCTATAAGATGAATTATTATTCTTTAAAGTGCTGTCGTCAAGAAAGTGCTTTGTAAAATTTCAAAAATGATAACTGAAAAAAATTAGTTAAATTAAAAAAAAAATTCTTTAATTATCTGAAAGAATAAGATTTCTGAAAGTTTCAGGAAAATCTTAGATGGTCACGTTGGAGTGCCTTGTTTATTTGACATGGAATTATTCATAGAATGTCCGAAAGCAAAATAGATATAAATATTATTATACAGTACTTAAGGGAATACAAATGCACAAAACGTAACTATGTTTTGTGCTGAACAATTTTGTGAAAGTTCCAAGTACGTTTGATTTGTCGTTAAGTTGGGATGGGGAGAAACTCTGTTTTAAGGTTTTGTCAAGTATTGCCTCAGTGATAAACAATGTATGTTTATTACGTGCCTGCTAAGGTATATGATACTCAAAACTTCAAATTTAGACATTCTCGATTCTAAAAAGAATCTGAAATTTTGACAATGGTTCTAATGTATAGGATATGCATGAGCACTATTTCCACAACCAGGTAGCATTATAAGCCAAAACAAGTATTGCATGTGACTTAGCTTAACTACTAAGGGTTTTCATATGAAAAAGTACCAGACGTTACAGCAACGTAATCATTAACATATTTGCCTATGCCGCTATAGAAGAACGTAGCGAGACATCTAGGGGTGCGATTGGAGTATCTATCGGGGATCGAAGCATACACGGACGCTCGTATGCGCGGAAGAGATCTGAGGCTCTTACAAACAGCACCCTCCAATTGACCGCCATTTCCCTCGTACGAGTTCCGCTACTTGCTGAATTCCTTGAGCACAGGAGAAACGATAACTCCGATGTGTATTGTGAGACACTTCAAAGAGAACGCAGATTCAATAAGAACAAACGACCAGGGGCTGCTCATAAGGAGTGGTTCTACTCCATGAGGATGCGCGTCCACATGTCTCTTGGGTCGCCCAGGCAGCACTGGTCAAGTTCAAGTGGGAGCAGCTGGAACATCCGCCCTACAGTCCGGATATATCGCACCAAAATTTACATGTGTTTGATCCTTTTAATAAGCATTTGAAAGGGGAGCATTTAAACTTGAACGACGAACTCAAGGACACTTTGAACGGCTGGGTCTCGACGCGACCACAAAGGAGAATCTGGAAGAAAAGAATCTTTCGGTTAGTTGTTGAGTGGTATCGTGGTGCTCAGGCCTGTGTTGCATACTTTGAATAAAATCTTCATTTCGACCAACAGTATCGTTTGATGCCTTTTCATTTCAACCCTCCTAATATTGAAAACTCGAATTTATGACGTCACTTCCGCTATATTACTTTTGTTAATCACACATTGAAATCATGTTCTTATCACTCTACATGAAGTATAGCCCGAAAACTTCAGATTGTATATTACATTATGCTATCAAACATTTAAGAGAAAGAACGATTTTACCTCGAAAACCACAGCTACGACGCATTATATTTTTATAACAACGTTCAGTTTTTGAAAAATATGTTTCGTAAAATATGCATGCTGTTCAAAACACTTACTTCTTTAACTAAGCAAACACATTATTCGACATATTGACGATTGAAAAATATACTCTAACTTATAAAACCTATTGCTTTTGTCGCTTTAAGCTCACAGCTAAATCTGACGTCAGTAAAATATTGGAGGAATATTGATACTAACACTTAGTGTTTCAAGAAAAGGAAGGATTTCCATAAAATGGCAGTGATTAATGCTCTTAGTGTCATCTCATTTAAAGTCCTACAAATAAATGAAAAGGATTTTTGCGTTGTTTGGAAAGAAAATCTATTCCCGGCGTTATCGGATATTGAAATATCGAGACTTCCTTTCAAGTTTTTTTCAACAAGCATCCAAGATCAGAAAAGAAAATTTGTTTCAATAAAATGTGAGATGCTAAGTACTTTGTTGAAACACTTTTTCTTTAAAACAAAACAATACAAAACAAAAAATAAATAAATAAATAAATAAAAGGGATTCGTGTTTATTGATGTTATTGAATATCAGAGATATATAAGTATTGAATAAAATATGACAACGTATATAAAGTACAAATTCAAAATGAAAAAAGGTTAAAAAACCAGCAAACAGCTGTTTCGGCACTCTAAAATACAAGTGCCATCATCAGTGCAATTAAAAACGAAGACAGGTTCAACCCGACTAAAACACAGTCGAGGCGAACATTGGAATGAGAGACGAGTTGTAAAAGATATGAGAGCAGTACCGGAAACGATGACGTCAAGGTTGCGTCAGAACTACAGAGGACAGTTGCACTCAGGTGAAAACGTCACGGACAAAAAATAAATCAAATAACAGACTTCCAAACATTAGGAAAAGGGGGAGTCATTTGGAGCTAGACAAATCATTGACGATTAAATTAGAATTTTTCCATATGTAATATGACTCCCAAAAATCTAAATCATGAATGGACGAACACTCGTGAATAACTTCGGCGGAAGAAAAAATAAAATTATGGCCACAAGACCAACAATGTTGAGCAATAGAGGAGCGTTTGAGATCCTGTTTTTTGACGTAATTTTCGTGTTCTTTTATCCGGAATTTGAGGGATCGTCGAGTCTGCCCAATGTAGGCCAATTTGCACTGGCAGGAAACACTATAAATGCCCCATTTGTCAAGGTTCTGAACAGGGTGTTTAAGCTGTGAAAATTTTAATTTATTAACAGGAGAAAAAGTGACGGAAAAATGAAACTTTTTTAAGATTTTGGCAATTTGTAGACTGATTTTAGGAAAAAAGGGTAAGACAACGGAACTCGAATAGTTCACAGGAGCAAGTGTTTGATTTTTGTTAGCTGAGCTACATAGCTTCTTATAAATGGTATCAATAATATCTGATGTGAACCCCCGATCAATCGCAATACTTCGTAGGTAATTCAGTTCTGATGAAAGTAGATTGGAATTTGAACAAATGGCTAAAGCACGGTAAATAAAAGATCTGAAAGCAGCCAATTTTTGTTTAGGAGGGTGAACGGATAACATGTGGGGGGGGGAAGAGAAACAGCAAAGGGTTTACGGAAAACAGTAGTTGTAAATATATTGTTATGACGAGTGATGGACACATCAAGAAAAGAAATATGATTTCCAGATTCCAATTCAACAGTAAATTGAATATGTGGGTCAATAGTATTTAGGATGGATAAAAGGTTATCAAGGTCACTGACCGACGAGTCCAAAAGCACGAAAATGTCGTCAACGTACCTGAAGTAAAAATTAAATTGTATAATTTTAAATAATTTAAGTTCGAAATAGTGCATGTACAAATCACTAAGAATTGGACTCAAAGGGTTGCCCATAGCAAGACCTTCAGTCATACGGAAAAAATTACCGTCGAAAACAAACGTGTTTAGTTTTAAGCAAGAACGTGTTAAATTGCATAATTCATTGATCTCAAAATCGGAAAAGTGATGTTCAGTTAATCTCATTTTAAGGCAGTCTAACGCACCTTCAACAGGCACGTTAGTGAAGAGTGATTTCACATCAAAAGAGGCCATTCTATGGTTATTTAGCTGAAAAATTCGAAGTTTGCGAACAAAGTCAAGAGAGTTCCGAACAGTAAAACAATTGCTGGAAAGAAGAGGTGAAAAAACGGAAGCTAAAAATTTGGTCAATTTGTAAGAAGCACTACCAATGTTAGAAACAATGGGACGGAGAGGAATGAGTGGTTTATGCACTTTAGGCAAAGCGTAGAATCTGGAACATTGTGCAACAGAAGGAATCAAGCGTTTTTTGTGAAAATCTGGAATCAACGGAGATGACTTAATGGCGTTACTGATAGTTTTTAATTCTTTACCACAAGGATCTTGTTTGATTTTTTCATATGGCCCGTCTAAAATTAAGTTATTGCATTTGTTGATATAATCTTTTTTGTTTAGAACAACAATTTGGCCCCCCTTATCAGCGTTTGTAATGACTAAATCAGAGTTAGCACATAATTCTCTTACGGTACGAGTTACATTATATAGCTTGTTGTTATGGAACTCATTCCAATGTTCGCCTCGACTGTGTTTTAGTCGGGTTGAACCTGTCTTCGTTTTTAATTGCACTGATGATGGCGCTTGTATTTTAGAGTGCCGAAACAGCTGTTTGCTGGTTTTTTAACCTTTTTTCATTTTGAATTTGTACTTTATATACGTTGTCATATTTTATTCACTATGCAGTACAACGTTTTCGACTACTTTTTATATATATAAGTATTCTTTCATGAGGAAAGAGTTGGAATTTTAGAAAAGCAGGTAAGTAGTACTTACAAAGATTTTACAAGAAACTGCAAGATATTGTTTTTTTTTTTTTTTCAAATCTATGTATTCTTATGAGAGAAAATAATATTATTTTCACATAAATTACGTTTTCGTTCAATGTTGCATGTGATTTCATTGACACTTTGTGTACTGTAGTTTTCAAAGCAAATTTTTGATTTATTCATTTTGAAAAAAAATAAGTCATCTTAACCATTACATTTTGCCCCACATTCCCCTACTGGTGACCAAAAAATGAGATACCCTTGAAAAAATAACAATCAGCAGAATAATGAAAGTAGATAGTTTAAAACTGAGGCACACGCTTAAAATGACATGGGGTCTTATTGTAACCACGGGAAAAAAAATATGTTGAGACATTGGCGTTGGAAGAATTTTTTTTAGCATTCCTATTAATTTTTGTCGCGGAAGACGGACAGGACGCGAGTAAGAGTTTTACATGCCTAGCGGTATGGGTTTTAGTACTATCCGGCTTAAAAATTCGGCGCATTTTTCCCCCGAGGTTACGATAAAATCCCATTTGATTTCAAGCATGTGCATCAATTTTTACCTATCTACGTAAATTTGTCAATTCATCAAAAATTAAGGATAAAGTGAAAAAAATCATAAAACCATGAATTTTACCCGCAGATTTTTCCTGCAATCTAAAACGTTAAGTACAATTATAATTTGGATAGTAAAACAAACCAGTACATTTAACGTTATTCCACGCTTCAAGAGCACCATCCGCCATCAAATTCTTGGAATTCCGTTCAAAGCACTTAATTCCGTAACATGGATCGATTGGCCAAGCGGATCTGAACAGAGAAAACAAACCGCATTACGTTTTCGCTCACAATCGTCTAAAGAATGTTTTATTAACACTTGTTCTCGAAGGTAAACTTAGCGAGCTTTAATTCAAGTGCACCCAGAGTTACAACATAGGCAATGCTGATTACCTTGAGTAACACTGCTTCTCTGGAAACTTTTTGCTTGAAGAAATCAGAGATCTTTACGGTGATTATAATTAACGTTTTACCTTGATTGGTTTTATAATAGCAGTTTTTTCTTAAGTTAAAAAAATGTTTTTCGTTTTAAAAAAAATATTGGAAATATGCGTATAACATTTGTACTGAAGACAGTTGATGAGTTATTTTTAGAAAAAAAGTTTAAACTGGTTCAATATAACGCTGCTAAAGTAAATTATTAATACGTACAATATTAATGTACATAGGAGTTGAAAACATAGTTGTGGTTTTTATACAACTTTAATCTAAATAAATTTGTAATACTGTTTAAATTCAAAAGTTTGCTCACAAAGATAATCAGTTATCTTTGACAGATTGACATCATTATTCCCTACAGATAAGGAGTGGAATAATGTGATTAACAAACAGTTTATTTAAAACGTTTGATTTTTTAGGTTACTTATTGCTAGTAATTCTCTCACATTAATAATATCTGCACTATAAACTATTTGATTTATTTTTTATTTTCGTTCTTCTTCTACACCCAATCATCCACTGAAACACATGCGAAAAAACACATGTGTCTCAAGCATGACACAAGCGTGTCGTTAGGCTGTTATGGTGTTGGATATAAAACATTTTTTGTTAACCGTTATTCGTAAAAGATAGTAGCAATAACATGAAACCAGCAGTGGATGCGGTGTGCAGTGGAAACATAAATGAACTATCTGGGAGTTCACAACGGGATCTCACTAACACACACTATTGTCATCACTGCCTGAATTTAATCTGGATTAATCTGTCCGTCTCCCGTCGAACAAGATATTACTCGAAATGCTGTCGACAGTGCGTCAGAAACAATAGGACGAAAATGCTAAGGGTAGATTATTTTCCTAGTAAAAAATATTTTTTTAAAATTTACACAGAGAGCAAACAGCTTAAAACTCTTGCATGACAGATTGTAATGTGTATTTACTTAACTCTAAAATAAGTAAAAGTTTCAAATTGAAATTTATCGGACCGGCTATAAATCAGTAAACGCATACTTGCCCGCTACTGACTTTGACATACATGAGGATAAAATTGAGTAAAGAATCTTATTTTAAAATAAAAGCAAAATGATCATTTGTCACAGAAAAAGAATCTCAAATGAATGAAAGTTTTAGTACCGTATTGGGCCGCCTCTATCATTAATGCACGATGAGGGGGGGGGGCGGGATATGCGAAGAATTAGGCTCAAAGGTATCTTACGTTGTACTACGTCACCTCGCTATATATTTACTGTAAAGAAACACTAATTCGATAAAACTTATAAACCGCCTATCCAACCGTCCAAGTGATTCCAGATATGCTCTATCTGTAAAAATGAGAGGATCGACCTAGTCGGAGGAAGTGATAATGTGGAAGCGGGGAGTTCCCTAATGCCTTGCTGTGTGTGACTGCCATTAGTGCCAAAACATGTGTATGAATCATAGGGGAGGGTGGCCCAAAGCGGGTAGGCCTTCGTATTCCCCCCCCCAATGGTGTAAGCGGCGATGCATACGTATGTCGTGTTTGCATGAACACCCCCGAGTTTTAATCAATCCCAGCGAAGCAGCAGTGAAACGGCATGGCGCAACCAAGCTATAAAAAAAAATATTACATTTGTAAAAAAAATGAAGTTTTGTAACTTGTGATTAGTCGAAGACTAGCTTATTTCTTTGATTGTCAGTAATATTAAATTATTCTGTCACCATCCACCTACAAACTACGATAGTCATTTCCTTCGTTTCTTTTTACTTTCCTCTATATCTAATATATAGAAGAAAGTATTGGATTCGTGCAAATTTTCGATATTACACTTAACCCATAAACTGGTAAATTGAAACATATGAGCCCCCACTAACGAAAGAAGTACCCACGTCTGCCATTAATTCTTTCTTATAAAACAATTAGGGTCACACCCGCAGTAATTGGCAGGTCACCAGTGATTGGCACTTCTAACAAAAATGTCCTAAAATAAGATTAGTATAAAATCTTTTCAAAGTACAAGGCTGTATACCAACTGAATGTACATTTACTTAAAAGATTATAACTTCAATACGTGTTACTAAATCGTAGCAGTGATTAGGAAAGAGGATCACTTGTGGCTTGTGTCAAATCAGCCATTTTTGTTGCAAATGCTTCTTTTCTGGCTTAACGGAAGCATGCGCATCAATCCATTAAAATCTGACTTAAAATATATTTTAAATTTTGGTTGTCAAAAGTTTTGTTTGTTGAAAGGTGTTACTTTGAGTGGGTAAAAATATATTTTTGTCCCTTTTTGGATTTTTAAATAATGATGGATGCCATTTAGTGGTGCTTCAGTTTTGCTAGTCTCCAGTAATTGGCACATGTGCCTATAAACATTAATGTGTTGTGCAATAGGTCACTAGTTTGATTTCTGATACTTTTGCAGCAACTATATGGGTTCTACTACTGATTTGAATCCTACAGAATATACTGTTAAATTTTTAAGAGGAACAATAAAAAACAAATGTGTTTGGCCATCAGTCAGATATTGCGACTGTAGATAATTGATTCATTTTTTATGGTCCCTTAGAATCATCGGGTCAATGTTCCCTTTTCAGTGGAAATAGCTTGTAATTCGTAAAATCGAAACTGCATACCGACTAATAAAACAACAATATGCTCGATTTTTTGCCTTGCAAAACTCCAAACTTATTTTCATCTCTCTAAAATACTTTTGAAACGTCAAGATGTGGGATTTAACATTAATTTATGCAAAATTACCCTTCTTTAAATTAACATTAATTTTGTTTCTTATGACGTTAAAATTTGTATGTAATCTATAAGTAAAAAATTAATTGATTTTCCAGTTTTATTTACGTGTGCCAATTACTGGATCACAAGGTATCATACACTGGGGTATCAGGTGCCAATTACTGGTGATTTTGGTAACTTTTTATGCATATGTTTTCAATAAAAATATCAATTCAAATATTTTTTTATTTTAGTGAACTAAACAGATGCTCAGATGTTAATTCTTTAAAACAAAAATATTTGGAATTGAATATTATTTTTATAAGTAATGAAAACAGAGGTAAGTTTAAAGGACAAACTCTTAAAGTGCCAATTACTGGGATCGTTATCCTACTTTAAGGTGAAGTTAATTTGGAGGAACCAATTTGTACTTCGAACATTCGTAAGTACCCATGTCACAGCCAAGTGACGGAACGCTGTGTCAGATTGGTAACAGAGACTTCAGAAGCTGATTGTGGAGAAGAAAGGCATAATGGTTTCATCTTGAGCAAGCAAGAGTTTAGGTGAAAAATGCCTAAGTACGAGAATAAATCAAAATTTTATGCGTAAACTATTGGTATTCGTGTTGATTGATTGTTAAGTAGTTATGACGCTTTTTACGATCATATATTCATGAATAATGGGAATGTAATGGGGAGCATTCCAAGAAATTGGGTACTTACCCAATTTCTTGGAATGCAATATTATGTTTTTATTTCCAAAATGCTATTTTTTTTCCATTTATAATGTTACAATAAATTATCTAAATACGAAATCAAATATATAACTTGTAAAAAAAATTAAATTTTGTTTTTAAATATTTACATCTTGTGCATTTAACCTATTTTTGCTTTGGAAGATCGTGTAAATTGGGAAGAAAAACAGGTCGATTTTTGGTTTATTTTGCTGCTATTTGGAAATTTAAAGAAATTACTCTATTGAAGTAAAACTATATTACTATTAAAGTCGATTTTTTTTTTTGGGCATTCTTGGAGAGATTTTAGAACCCAAAGGTATTATCCTAGTAGGCTAAAATTTTAGGGTTGATCTATTGATGCTAAAAGCAGGGCTGCGGAGTCGGAAAGAAAATGGCCGACTCCGACCCCGACTCCGACTCCTGGATTTTGAAACGCCCGACTCCGACTCCAACTCCGACTCCGACTCCGATTTTTTTTTTTATGTTTTTAATTGTATTTTTTCAACTCCCTCTCTCCATTCAAGGGAAGGGGGAAAACCTCTTAACACAGATTGAAATATTAATTCCTTTTTATGAAAATTTCGCATTTTGTGTTTTATTGTAAACCCAAGACGCCATACAACGTTAGAAATTCAATTTAAAAATCAAACTTTCCAATAGTTACGAGTTAAAAAGTGAGATGACTAAAAAATCCCTTTTAAAAATTTTAAAAAGGATTATCTGTAATTTTCCCCCCTTTAATGTTTAACAAATAGATATTGATCAAATCGTGTGCTTTCAATATTTGAAAGCTGTAACTTGAGAGAAAAAAAAACTTTTTTTCTAAATCCAAGTTCTTGAGAGGGGGTGGTTTGCCCCGGGTGACACCCATCTGGTAGATGACACCCAAAGTTAATTTCAGAGTTTATAAAAAAATATAAATACTTTAATTCTGAAAATTTTCACGAATATATTTTAAATTATATTTCATCACAAAAAATTCAACGAAAATAGAGCACATATACGTCAGGAGCTAATTTTACATAAAACGCGGCGGTATACAAATTTGTACGAATAACTTTTACTATACCTATATTTCTTCTTCGATAAATTTTTAATTTAAATTTTATTGGCTGCTTTAGAATTAACCTAAATATGAAGATTTTAAGATTAACTACAATTCTTGAGTGTTGTAATCAAGAAATTATTTACTTATTTTGCTCCATACTTTTTAGTGAGAACCAAGCTTACAGAAATAGTCTTAATAAAGAAAAAAACATTAGATTATTTCATCGAATCTTTTGGATTCGTGCTTTCGCGCCAGAACTTCTTTGAATTTGCCGATCACACTTAAACGTTTCAACCTTAGCTACGGGTGTCGACTTACTAATTTGTTACGTTTCTTTTACTATTTTATAAGTGAGATCGAACAAAACACTATATTTCATTTTTATTTGAAAGTGATTACTTGAAAATGTTAGGCAACAAAACCGTTTGCTGACAGTTGCTATTAGTTAAGTTAAAAAGCAAGCAAACTAGGGGACGGCTACAGAAAGTTCGCTAAGCATTCAAGCTAGCTAATTGCCATAATGGCAGTCATTTTCTCATTAGTATCTTTTTATACATGTAATCGAACCAATTGGTAATCAGTTTTTAAAAAATGCAAGGAGAGTCAGTGAAAAGGAAAGAAAAAAAGAAGCCCGGAGTCGGAGTCGGAGTCGGCATGTTTTCTAACGACTCCGACTCCGACTCCTTTATCCCAAAATCAGTCCGACTCCGACTCCCCAGCCCTGGCTTAAAGGCAACTTTTGAAACCCCAGGCGTTTCGAAATTGGAAAAAAAAAAAAATTTCACTCCTCCCTAATAAACAGCCTACTATTCAAAAATAATTATTTTGAACCAAAGGATAAAATCAATACTTTATCAAACAGCTTTGTTTCAATTTTCAATATTTACATTCATAACCACACATAAATACAATTCTAAATACTTGCATAATTCTTATCTAAATGAATTACTAAATCATAGACTACCAGGTCTACATCTAACATCTTAATGCTAGTCTTAAGCTACTGTACGCGTGCTTAATGCACCGCATAATTACAGGAGCCGAACTCTCTGCTGAATTTGCAGGATTTAATATCATTACACCGGATAGATTCGTGACCAATAATAGTCACTAAGTATGGGCAAAGCTCTTTGCCTCAGTACGATGAATTCAATTAACACTGTCAAGGAATATGATTTTAATGCGGAATCTAAAGTCGAATTAATGCATTTGACTGAGAAACTGACACATATTCTACTTACATACGTTTATAAACTTGCTGGGGTAATAAGTGTAAGTGTTGAGAAAGATGTAAAGTAATTTTTCAGTAATAACACTATTAGAAAAAATAATTTTTATGTTTTTTTTTTTTTTTTGTTTATCATGAGGATAATAAGACATAGTAGATAGATCTGTGGTTGACTTGTTCAACTAAATCATCAAATCAAACAGTAAATCAGGTCGAAATAAGTATATAGGGTATACCGAAGAGTAAAGGAACAGATAAGTGCAATTAGAATTTCAAAAATACATCACATCGTTGAAAACTGCAGCGTCTGGCGTATGACAGGATTAATTATTTGTTAAATCTTTATGATTGATATATGTGTTTGAGCAGCATCATATTAAACGCAATATTTTTTATTTACATATGAGGCAGTGAGAAGTAAAGGGATGCAAAAGTCAAAATTGAAATTTTCGAGAAAACCTGTACAAATGGTAGGAGAACCTCTCCTCTGTTTTAGGGTAAGGGATAGAAGTAGCATCTCTGGTAACTGCTGCTATATAGCTTTATTTTAAAAAAATCAGTAAAAGCCTACCAGGGTCGTAACCAAAGAATAATTTCGAGAGGGTTTTCAAACTTTCATGCGGAGCTTAGCGCGATTTGTTCTAATGTTCAGTCGTCAGGTTATCTATTATGAAAGCGTTTTATGCAATTAATATACGTATGAAGGACACTTAAGTTTTGGAACAATATTTTTTGGAAAATTTTAAATGCAAACGAACATTTAAATGTCAAATCGAACTTTGGGGGGGGGAGTTAAATTCTAAGTCCCCCTCTTTGTTTACGGCCCTGAAGCTTACCCAAGATATAAATTTAAAATGCGTTTTTTTCTCAAAACTTTGAAACGTCCACTTACATCTCTTTGCTTCTTACTGCCACATATGTAACTGTTTTTTTTTTTTTTTTTTTTTTTTTTTTTTTTTTTTTTTAAACCGGGATGACTTTTACTGTTCTGCGTCAGTTTTTTTTTTTTTTGAGGGGGGGGGGGGTGTTTTTTTTTAAAAAAAACATACACGTGACAATGCTGCCACGGGCAGGTAAACGGCAGCATCTGCAGAAATGAGTTCTCGAGATAATTGAAGAAATTTGTGTTGGATTCAATGCTAACTATAGGGAAATGTTGGAATTAGTCGTTTTTTTCCTCGCTTTTTTTTAGCGAAAACCAAATAAGCAAGCTTGTACAATACTGCCGTGTGCAGTTATAGGGCAGTAACTGGAAATTTTTCATTTTTCATCTTTTTGCATTTTTGTCATCTATTGTACGTTATCTCTATTGTACTAGCTCGCTTATTTGATTTCCGCTTAAAAAAAGGCGCGAAAAAAACGTCTAATTCCAACATTTCCCTATTGTTAGTATTGAATCCAAAACACGTTTTTTAAAATATCTCGAAAATTTATTTCTGCAGATACTGCCGTTTATCTGCAAACGTCAGAATAAAGCTATCGTACCACAGATGATAAAAATGAATGCAAAAAATTAAAATTTTGCAATTACTGCTCTTTACCTGCCCACGGCAAACTTATCGTCTATTTTTTTTCTTTTCTGCAGAGTTCTTTTCGCTGGGAAGGAGGTGTTCATTTACCAGCTGATCAGGTCTATATGTTTCATAAATTTAAATTGTCACGACGATGTTAATTTGGCGAGATAAATTAAAAAATCTCAGTGCGTATGAAATTTAGATCAATGGTATTAAGTTTCATAAGCTGTAGCGCAAAAATAAAATTTTTACACAAGACGGAAGGAAATTTTGATGAGGATGAAAAGTGAAAATTTTCACAATATCATCTCTAGTGTGATTAAATTCTCTTCTGAATCCATTCACTTTAATGCTTAAATAAACCCACCTTTAACTATAAACAAGTCTATTCGTTAAGCTTCTTTAGAAGATTTTCGTTCGTGATTTAATCCTACTAACTAAAATGTTTGAAGTGTTTCTTAGTAGCTTAAAATAATTACTTAATCGGGAAAATATTTAAGAAGGATAAGCTTAGATATTGTGAAAAGCTCAGCCTGCGTGCATCCAAAATCTTCAACTTAGATCTCACGGTGATGATTTTATGCAAAATATTTTCAGCATTAATAATTGAATCCAACTTATCATAATACCAATGCTGTTAGATTCTTAGAAGCTATGTTTCTTAGAAGAATGGTAGAATATATCAGTAATTCAACTTCGCAGACATTGTTTTGAGCCAGTATTCAGTTTTTCATGCATGATATAATCAGATTATTATTAATTGAATTAAGTGCAATTATTTCTGATAATAACCCTTTCTTTTTGTTTTATCTTTATCTTTACTAATAATAAAGCTGAAAATCCACGATGTGCCTCTGAAAACAAAGGCAGGACGGGGCTTTCAAACTATTGCCTACAATTAGAGTAATGTTGCGTTCGAGAGCATTGTACTGCTACATAATGGATCCAAATTGTCTTTCGCAACGTGTCCAGATTCAGTTTGGGCAATGACGACAATCGTGCTCGCTTGTAGAGACCCTGTTTTGAAAGCCCTAGTAGAGCCACTTAGAAAACCACTTAGGGCCAAAGTAACCCAAACGCAAGGGTAGCATTGCCCCAAATAAAAAACATCAATACAGTGTAAAAATACTTGAAAATAAACTGATCACTATTCAAAAATCAAATAAAGAGATATCTAGATGTGTAAAACCAGTTTCCACAGCTTGGAAATATGAGGATTAACAAAATTATTGAGAAAAAAGATTGAGAAAAGTTCCAAAATCTGGGCCAAAGACCAAAGTAGCCAGCGTTTACGGTACGTAATTGCAACTCACTTAAGCGATATTAAAAAAAATTACTCACTATTTTCAGTTTTATTAGTATTTTTAAAAAACTTTAACATGCAGTTAGATAAAATAAAACACTTTCGGCTTAAAACTTTTTTGTCTGATATAAATCGTATTTCGGTTCAATATTTTATTCCAATGACTTAAAATATTACACACTCATATGCACTAAGACAACCGTTTTCGGTTGATGAAAAGGAGAATAAATCTTTGTGCCATTGATTGAATAGTTTCTGTCCAGCTCAAAAAGCGCCGTTAAAGCTTTGAGAACTGACACTTTCATTACTTTTCTTCTCCTAAATTGCTTGAGAAGGCTCCGTGACGTGATTCGAATCATAGTATTTTTTTCATCAATAACTTTGAGTAAATTTCCAATGGATATTAGACAGCATTACGGAAT
Organism: Uloborus diversus; assembly: GCF_026930045.1. Taxonomy (NCBI): domain Eukaryota; kingdom Metazoa; phylum Arthropoda; class Arachnida; order Araneae; family Uloboridae; genus Uloborus; species Uloborus diversus. Next base: position 32,454,754 of record NC_072735.1, read on the forward strand.
AATTCGATAATGTATTTTCAAATAAGAACATTGACTTTTTAATGATAAAATTTATCTTAAATGATCTTAAAACTGTATTTAAATATATACACTGCTTGACATTGAAAATGCAAAAAGACTGCCATTGATCCCACAACATAGACAGCAACGTTTAAAATGGTGCCGGACTAGAGCGACGTGGATGACAGAATGGCGAAATGTTGTGTTCTCAGATGAATCCCGCTTCTGTTTATCCAGTGATAGTCGCCGCATACGTGTGTGGCTTCGACGTGGAGACAGATCTAATCCGGCAATAATTGTGGAACGTCCCACCGCACGAACATGTGTCATAATTGTTTGGGGCGCAATTGCGTACAATTCCATATCACCTCTAGTTCGTATTCAGGGCACTATGACGGCCCAACGATACTTGGATAATGTGCTGCGATCGGTGGCAATCCCTTACCTTCAAGGGCTACCTAATGCAATTTTTCAGCAGGATAACGCACGACCATACAGTGCTCACATCTACCAACATGCTCTCCAAGGCACACAGATGCTTCCCTGGCCACCATACTCTCCTGACCTCGTCACCAATCGAACATGTGTGGGATGTGATTGGACGCCGTTTGGAGACTCTGTCCCTGCCTCGTTCAAAAGACGAACTGTGGCAAATGGTTGAAAGGAACTGGAGAACCATCCCTCAGGACACCATTCGCACCCTTATTGACTCTAAGCCTAGATGTGTTTCTTCGTGTATCGCTGTCCGCGGTGGTCTTACATACTACTGAGCCGACGCCGTTCTCGTTCTGTATTCTGCCTATCATTTTGAAATTAAGATCATTTATTATTCCTTGCTGTCTCTGTCTTTTTTCCAAATTTCATCACTTTCTGACCACTCCTTCTTGGTGTTGCATTTTCAATGTCAAGCAGTGTATTTATAGTAACAGGAACAATTACTGTGACCCATGGAATTAAAACAGTTACGCATAGTATGAAACTGAAAATGTATTTAATAGCAAACCTATTAAGTCAAGATGTAGCGAATTTTTGCTGCACTTGATTGGTTTATCCAGAATTTTGAACCTGAGAACTAGGAACGTGTTATATGAGTTATATTTCAGCAATCACGTTTTTTTACCTCATTACACTTGCACTTAAGTAGCGAAGTTTAAGCTAACTAGATATACTTTGGATAAGTAAAATTTATCATTTTAATTAAGTGGAACTAAAAAGTTAGCTATGTTGGAGGATGGTTTTGTACTATAGTAAATTATATAGAAAAAAAACCGTATAAATGCCGTATAAAGTTTTAAAAATAACATGTTTTTCGTGCACATAATTTTTTTAAACATTTAAACAATGTTACCAAAGTCAACCCACAAAAACGAGTTTTCTTACAGAACGATTAATAGAACTAAGACGGTTATAGACTGCATTTCGTTTTCTGAATAATCTATTTTTACCCGACTGCGCGTGCGCGACGCAAAAGAGGGTAATGTGTTTATAAGTCTATGTATGTATGTCTGTTTCTATGTGGCGTTCTAGGGACTAAACACTTTGGCCAATTTTTGCAATTCTTACGTCAATTGATTTGTTTTAACCTTCGGAGTGTCACTAAACTCATGACAGTAATCAAAATTCACCATATGAACAACCAGTTGCCATATTTTGTCAGTTCGGGATCGGCGCACGTTGGGTGTTGCACACTGTGTCGCAAGCTACCTGCGTGCGAAAAATGCAGGTAGTTTTCGCGGCCTGAATTTTTTGTTTACTAAGTCTAGTAGGGCCGTGGTTGCCCGATCGGTAGAGTGTCGGATTCGGTGCCGGAGGGTCCTGAGTTCGAACCTCGATGTTCGAAGACCCACCATCGTCATTAAAGGGGACTGGGCGACGTTAAATATGCTCGTGGTCTCAATGTCCTCCAAGTGAAACGATACCTCTCGGGGTGCTAGCATCATATAGCTATTAACTCCTGGACTAGTTCTAAATTCTCATGAACTGTTTGATCCGGTGATGGTGCTGCCATCTATCGGTATAAAAATTAATGGAGGCAAGGCACTTAGTATGCAGTCCCCGACATAAATACAGTTATAGTCAGTTGTGACTCGGAATCGTAGTAAGTCTTGCAATTGGGGTCTCATTGCCCGAGTGGTCTAAGCGATTGCTTCTCCCACTTGAGGTGGTGGGTCAAGACACCCTCGATCCGGATGTACTTTCCCCTCTTTATGATGTAAATTATTTCATGTGTTCTTTATATGTATTCTGTACTGTAATAAAAAATATATTACGCGTAACGAAGGCAAGACACCCAGATTATAGTCCTCATCAAAATAAACCCGTGCAATAAGCACCAAAAGAAAGAGAGTCTACTAATTTGATTTTCATCTCTTACATGTTGCATTTTTTTTTTGCCTTGATTTAAGGGACTGAGTTTCGCGACGTATACTTTCTTGAGAGGCTTTTTTAGTTTTGCGAGAAAGATTTGACTGACGACGTTTCCGATTTCGCGTCGTCATGAGTTACACAGGCTGTTTATATAGCTGTGCTGTGGTTGACTAAAGTTCGCGCATTTTTGCCGAAGGTCAAGCACATGTAGCCTTAAGCCGATCCCTAAAGGGACTAATCATCAGTAGTTTGGACCACCGTAAGTTACATAATAAACCTCATGGCAGAAACAAACTCTCCCAATGAAATGACAAGGTTGCAAAATGTATAAAGTTGCTAATGCTGTTGGTTTTTCCTTTTTTTTTTTTTTCTCAATTATAGTATATTCTATAAATAATAAACAAAAACGGCAAAAAATATCGTTTCTTCTATGTGCTTTTACAAGAAAACTGTGATTTATAATTCAATATTTTGTGAAATTTAAAATTATACTAAGATTTTAACGCTTTAACTGGACTATTTATAACAAGCTCTCAAAGAAGCTGACTATTATGCTTTAATAAACATTTTACGAAATTTGAGGGTAACAGTAACAAAACAGTAACTAAATAGAAACTTTTAATATCACTTTAGTTCAAGCATTAAAACATTTTTCCGTAGAATCCGAAACAAAGGAATCGATAATGGGTAATATATTTATTTTTTTATTTTTCAAAAATCAATATTACGAAGAAAGTTGAAGTTAACTAATTTGTGTTTCTTATTTTTTTTATTCTATTTCTCTACTTGCTTACTAGCTTCAATGTCTTGTAGTTTAAACATGGATTCAAAAGTTAACTAGCCAAAGAAACCAGCAAGATTTTCAAAAGGTTTGCGCTATTCCACTTTTTGAAGATTTTATCTTGAATTCAAAAAAAAAAAAAATAAATAAATAAATAAATAAAGAAAATAAATAAATTTTAAAAATAAAATAATAATAATAATAATAATAATAATTAGAAAAAAAACATAAACCAATAGGATTCACATTTCATTCTGCTTAGCACCAATTTGTTCTTGTCCAATCCAAACACGTAATGGAGATTGCCAAATTGCACAATTTTTTGTTTCTGCATAGTCTATCTTTCATGTGAATAAATAGTCTAGTCAATGAACGGTTTGAAAAAAAAAAAAACATGTAGTTTTGCAAATTGCACACACGTACTGGAAGGGCTCCTGATGAACATACTAAAAGTCCCCGGTAATAGGGGAGGAGCTCGCAGAGCCACCTAGGATTTTAGGTGTCTTTTTTTTTTCTTTCAGTTTTTGCCTTATATCTCAAAATCTATTCACTTGAGAACAAAATTATTATTTGATTAATTAAAGAGCTAAAATTATATTTCAAAAGCTTTTGTTATTTTTTATTGTAGCTATAATAGTTTCTGATGTATTGAATTTCAAAGTTAAAATTTTTGAAAAACTACCCCATGTTTTCGTTTTTTTCTATTTCTGGAGCCCTCTCAGTGTTTGATCTGATGTGATTTTTTTCTCTTTTTAGTCAGAAGTAGTGAAGGTCATTATGGGGATTTGATTGAAACTGGAAAGCTGAAAATATGGTGACTTGATTTGATTGAAACTGGAAAGCAGGTGAGGGTACTTTAAATCCCCGCTGATAGTAAAGGAGCTCGCACGACCATCTTGAAATTAAAATGCGTGTTTTCAGTTTTTGTCTTATATCTCAAAAATTATTAAATTGCAAACAAAATTGTTATTTGATGAATTAAAGAATGTAAATATATCTTTAAAAATCTTTTTTTACTTTTATTGTACCTATAATAGTTGACGAGAAATTAAGTTTCAAAGTTAGAGAATTTTTAGAAAACTGACCACTTTTTCGCTTATTATTTTAGAAGCTCGTCGAGTATTTGATGTGATTCTTTCCTTTTTTCGGTCTGAAGTGGTGCAGAGTATTAAGAGGATTTTATTTCTTGAAATTAGAAGGCAGGCGAGCGAGGAAGGAGGCGAGTAATACAGAAAGACAAAAATGTGTGCAGGTGTTCTTTTCATCCCCCCCCCCGCCCCATCATCATCATTTCATCCATTGTCCAGCAAACGAAGACAAAAAATGAGGGTAAAAAATAAATGTTTAGTTATAAAAATTGGTACACATGTACAAAAAGGTCTCTTAACGAACATACTAAAAGTCCCCGGTGGCAGAGGCGTTCTGAGGGGCGCTCGTGTCACCATCTTGGAATTCCGGTTTTTTTTCGGTTTATTTTTTTTCTTGAGAGAAAAATCATCAATTGTTAAATTAAAGAGCACAAAAATTACCTTTAAAAATGTTTTTTATTATTATTATTATTATTATTATTATAACTGTAATAGGTGTAGAGACAATGTGTCTCCAAATTCGTGAAATTTTGAAAACTATTTACTTTTTTTATTTTCGGGACTCTGCGGAAGACATAGTAATCTCTTGTTTTTAAATAAAGGGACACTTGTATGTCATTTACGCCAGCTAAGTAAGTGACAAAAAGACGTCTACGCATGTAAGAAAAAAAACGTGTACCTTTACGCGGTAAGGATGTGTGATAAAATTTATGATAAAAAATTCAAGCAAACGCCAAAAACACTATTTTCTTCCTCAGATTGTTAAGGCGGTGTTATTTGATAATAAACCATTAAGGTCAGACTTTTTTTAAATCCCGGCAGTTTATGCAAGTAATGCTACAGTTTGCACTTAATTTTCTGCAGCCACATTTACTAACACAACCTTTCCTTGTGAACGAAATACCCGGAGAGAATGGAGTAAGGAGAAGATGTTATGCCTTAAAGCTGTTATGGGTTTCCACGGTGTGCCGGCTTTTTTTTCATTCCAAAGATCAGCTGGTAGTGGTCTTCCCAAACGCTTTTATTAGACGTGTCGGTATACTCTTAACGTATGAAATTCTGTGACATTGTCGCCTGGAGACAATTATGCAAAATGTGATTTTCGTCCTTGCTGCTCTCTGGAAAGAAATAAACCTGTATTCGTTCAGAAAAGTTGCATTCAAAACATCCCCATGTACAACCAACAAAAATGTTATGATCTGTCTCCGCTACTTGATCTGGAGAAGAAAAGGGGCTAGAGAACGCTTCCGGAATGTAGATCAACAATTTATTTTTCTGCAACAATTTTATGAATTTTGTTTTACCTTTGTTATATGTAGTAGATGTCATGTTGCAATCGGAGAGAGCATAGATAAAAATAATTTTATCTTTGAGCTCTCAAGTGTTTTGCAGTTCTTGCGTGCAAAATATATTGGTATACACTTTACATTTCCGTGGTTTTCACGAAAAGAATATTATTATCACTTGGAGTCAGAGCTATTTCTAGCTTAACAAGATCCACGTCTTCACGTATGACAAATTCGCAAAGTAATAATTCTCTCTCAATATTTCGTTCATAACGAAAGGATGTAGCACAAAATTTCGCTGCAAAAAAGTAAATGTAAACTGTAGTGTTGCTTGCATAAACTATCAGGATTTTGAAAAACTGACTTTAACGATTTATCACCAAACAACACCACCTTAACAATCTGAGGAAGAAGATGCCGTTTTTGCAGGTTTGAATTTTTTATCATCAATTTTATCATTTATCCTTACCGCATAACAGTACACGTTTATTTCTTACATGCGTGTAGAGGTCTTTTTGGGTTTTAGACGTAAATGACATAACAGAGAGGATTTATTTAAAAATTAGAGATTAATATGTCTTTCGCAGAGTTCCGAAAAGGAAAAAAAGTAGATAGTTTTCAAAATCTCACGAATTTAGAAACATTGTCTCTACACCTATTACAGTTATATAAAAATAAATAAATAAAAAAATTAAAAAAAAAAACATTTTTAAAGGTAATTTTTCTGCTCTTTAATTTAACAATTGATGATTTTTCTTTCAAGGAAAAAGATTGTGAGACATAAGACGAAAGCTGGAAAAAACGGAATCCAAGATAAACCGAAAAAACGGAATTCCAAGATAGTGGCAAGAGCTCCCCTCAGAACCCCTCTACAACCGGGGACTTTTAGTATGTTCGTTAGGAGACATTTTTGTACATGTGTACCAATTTTAATAACTAAACGTTTATTTTTTGCCCTCATTTTGGGTCTTCGTTTGCTGGACAATGGTGAAAGGAAAAAAAATAATGAAGAGAACACCTACACATAGTTTTGTCTTTCTGTATTACTCGCCTCCTTCCTCCCTCACCTGCCTTCAAATTTCAAGAACTAAAATCGTCCTAATAACCTGCACTGCTTCAGACCGAAAAAAGGAAAGAATCAAATCAAACAACTCCTCGAGCTGCTCCAAAAATAGAAAAAAGCGAAAAAATGGTCAGTTTTCCGAAAATTCACTAGTTTTGAAATTTAAATTCGCGTCAAGTATTATAGATACAATAAAAGTAAGAAAAGGTTTTTAAAAATAATTTTAAGTTCTTTACTTCATCATGTAACAATTTTGTTTGCAAGTAAATAGTTTTTGAGACATAAGACAAAAACTGAAAACACGCACTTTAATTTCAAGATGGGCTTGCTAGCTCCTTACGTATCACTGGGGACTTAAAGCACTCTCACCTGCTTTCCAGTTTCAAGAAATCAAATCACTGTAATGACCTTCACTACTTCAGACTAAGAAGAGAAAAAAAAACACATCAAATCAAGCACTGAGAAGGCTTCAAAAATAGAAAAGACCGAAAAATTGTCAGTTTTTCAAAAATTCACAAACTTTGAAATTCAATATATCAGAAACTATTGTAGCTACAATAAAAAAAAGGCTTTTTTTAAAATAATTGTACGCTCTTTAAACCCTCAAATAATAATGTTGTTCTCAACTGAATAGTTTTTGAGAAATAAGACGAAAACTGAAAAAAAGACACCTCTAAACTCCTAGATGGCGCTACGAGCAGCTCCCATACCACTGGGGCTTGTTCATCAGCACCCTTTCCTGTACGTGTGTGCCAATTTACAAAACTACATTTTTTTTTCACCCCGATTTTGACTTTCGTTTACTGGATTAAAAGTTTAGTGGTGTCATTCCGTTTGACTTTGAGCCACTCCGGTTGACATCGCCCGACTTCAAAGTTTTTGTTTCGGTGATTTTTTTTTTTTTTTCAAAGTCTGGTGCTGCCCGCATTTGACAAGGCTTGTGAAATAAGTTTTTTATTCTCCAATTTATGAAAGAAAAGTGGCAATATTGTACAGAGCTCTTTGCTTCATTCAATAATTCCAAAGTTTCAAATCGTTAAAAGTGTTTTTCCTACATTTTATTATTCTATACAATGTTATAATTGATAGAAATCTTGTAAGGTTGTGATGACGAGGGGTATTTTTACACATCACAGTTTGAAGCTTTATTTTTCTGCATTAAAATTAAGTTGTTTTTACTAAGAAAATTTATTTCGCATCGCATTTCTGGCGTGGATCAAAGTGACTAATTGGAAAACTAACTTCAAACCGTGCTAAAATCATCTTCAAATGGAATTAATAATTATTGTTTATTAATTTTGGATAATTGTACAACAATATTATTATTGATGGAAATCTTGGGAGGTTGTGAAGACAAAGGGAGATTTTATCTCCCTTTCCCCCACCCCCTTTTCCTTTATAAATTTATTTTCCTTTTTCCCCTTTGTCATATCCTCTTTTTTTTAAATTTTTGAGAACAAATAATAATTCACTTTCGTAACACGAGTTTAATTTAACAAAGACTCTTTATTAATTGAAAAAATAAATAAATAACAATTTTTTTAACACTCATTACTTATTTCAAACAATAAATTCATTTTTTCCCAATAAGAGCCTTTAAATGACTTTTTGATCAAAATGTGTTTGTTAAATAACCTTCCTAACATTAAATATTAAATATATATATATATATATATATATATATATATATATATATATATATATATATATATATATATATATATATATATATATATATATATATATATATATATAAATATATATATATTTGGAAAATATTGATGAAAGAACAGCACACTACAACTGAGGTAAAATTTTAAAATAAGAAGAAATGGAATATTTTTAAAAATAAGACAGTTCTATGACTCGTAAAAAATAAAAAAACAAAGCAAACACATCTGGAAGAAAATAAAGGATAAAAATCTCGTAAAAAATATCCTAATCTTAAAAAAAAACGGAAAGTTTTTTTGACATTGAAAGAAAGCGAAATAAATATAACAGTAGAAAAAAAACTCAGTTCACGGAGAATTCATATGCAATATTTCTCAGATTTTACCCTTGAGAAATAGGGTTTGATAGATACAAATGATGCAATATATTTTGCAGTGTAACAGTGAATACGACTAGCAGGCCCTAAAATATAAACATAACAACTCTCTCATAGTTTATTTAAATTTATGTTCTATGTAGTTGATTTTTTTTTAACAAATTCAAAATTTTTTTCTTTAATACAGTTTTCAATATATACATACACTTGGAACTTTATTTGTTCTCAAAAAATAGTGTAACGGATTCGGTGCGACTTCCACTTTCTTGAAATGAAGACACAGTTCTTGATAAAAACACAGGAAATTTATTTACACTATGTACAGGAAAGATCTTCAACAACTGCTAAATTATTCATCAGCAATTAAGCAATTATCACACAACACCGTAAACTCAACGTTTACACACGTATTTACTTCCAAATACGAAAACAACACAGCGAAAATGCCTCGCAATAAACAGAGCAAAAATGCACTCAGTTCGAAATCTCAATCGAAACTAACTGTTTATCCATCGCTAACGGCTTAAATACACCGAAAAGAATTTTCTCAAATATTCCACACGCTTCTCGAAATGCGTTGACCGTTATCAAATTTTATCAATGAACAAAAAGGGAATAGGGGTCGTATATTTTAGCCATATGAAAAAGGGGTTGTATATTCATTACGGGAAACTATTTACAGGTTCGTTACTACAATAATTACTATTTACAGGATTTGTAACATTGCCCCCTTCCTAAGGACTGCACGTCCCGGGCAGTACAATCCCCAGAAAGGGTGCCAAACTTCTATCACATGTTCACAAATATACACATTAATTAATAACTAACAGATACAGAAAACACAATAATAACAAGAAATATTACTAAACATTAAAAGCAAAAATTATCTACAACTTTTATGTTATCAACCATGGTTGTTTACGTAATACTCATGAACTACGGCCATAGTATGGGGCTAACCGATCATAATGTACAACCCTAGGTTTTGCATTAGGTGATTTTTGGATCCTCACTACGACGTCATTTAGTCGGTTAACGACTTTGTAGGGTCCATCCCAATGCGACTGCAATTTGGGTGAAAGACCTTTCCGTCGGATGGGATTCCATAACCAAACCTTGTCGCCTTCGTTGAATTCATGTCCAGTAGACCTTGTGTCGTATCGGGTCTTCATTTTCTCCGCCGCGATGTTGATTCGCTCTCGTGCGAAGTTATGAACGTCTTCCAACCGGGCCTGGAGATCCTGGATGTACTCCTCAGGCGATGCAGGCGCATCCGGAGGACGACCGAAGACGAGATCACAAGGTAGCCGAAGCTCTCGTCCGAAGAGCATCTGAGATGGGGCATATCCGGTAGTCTCGTGGACAGCACTGCGGTAGGCCAGCAGGAACAAAGGTAGCTTCTTGTCCCAATCCTGTTGATTTCTGGATACCATAAGTGAGAGATTATTCAGGATGGTGCGGTTAAATCTCTCCACCATGCCGTCCGATTGTGGGTGTAGTGGTGTTGTCCTAGTTTTCTCAATTCCGAGAATTTGACATAGGCCCTTAAACACAGCAGAGATGAAATTCCTCCCTTGATCGGAATGAATCTGCAAAGGTGTTCCATATCTCGAGATCCAGTGTTGGACTAGAGTCTCTGCGACGGTGGTAGCCTCTTGATCTGGAATGGGATATGCTTCCGGCCATTTGGTGAAGTAGTCGATGGAAACAAGAATGTATTTGTTCCCATCAGCAGTTTTTGGTAGAGGACCCAGGATGTCGATCCCAATTCGTTCGAAAGGAGCTCCAACGTTGTACAGATGTAGCTTCCCTCTGCTTCTCTTCTTCGGTCCTTTACGAGCAGCGCAGGCGTCACAGGAATGGCACCACTTCTCCACGTCATCCTTCGCCTTGCTCCAGAAGAAGCGCTCCCGAACTTTATTGAGGGTTTTCAAGACACCAAAATGTCCTCCAGTCGCACTACTATGTATTTCTTTCAGAACATCTGAAATCCTGGATCGAGGAAGTAGTAACTGCCACCTAGATGTCTTGCCGTCGTCAGATTCCCATTTCCGGTGTAGCACGCCGTTCCGTAAATGGAGTGGGTTCCATAAAGCCCAGTATCTTTTTGTTGCAGGACTGAAGATGGAAACGTCCTGCCAGCTAGGGCGTCGACTGTCACTTTCCATGAACTCTAAAATTGGTTTTATGTCGGGGTCTTCAAGTTAATCTTTTCGAACTTGGTCATCACTCCATGGATCAGGTTCTGATGATGTTGGAGTCACTGTCACCTGATAGGCGGTAGGGCTAGTCGTTCCATACTGTTTCTCGATTCGGGAACAATAGTGGCAGTTCTCAGGACAGATTCTCCTTGATAAAGCGTCAGCATTACCGTGAGTTAACCCTTTTCGATGCTTAATCTCCATGTCATATTCCTGGAGCCGCTGTATCCATCTGGCTATCTGGCCTTCCGGATTTTTAAAGTTCAAAAGCCAAGTTAATGAGGCATGATCTGTCCGAAGCAGAAATTTTCGGCCGTAGAGGTAATGGTGGAAGTGTTCTACAGCTTTCACTATGGCCAGTAACTCCTTTCTGGTGACGCAGTAATTTCGCTCCGACTTTGATAAGCATTTGCTCCAGTAAGCGATGACATGTTCATTTCCGTCAATTTCTTGGGATAAAACAGCTCCGATGCCCTCGTTGCTCGCATCAGTGTCCAGGATGAAGGATTTTTCAGGCTGAGGATAGGCGAGGATAGGCGTTGATGTTAAAGCCTCCTTCAGTCGTAGAAATGCATCTTCGCATTCTTTGGACCATTCAAACTTTTGCTTGCTCTCCGTCAGCTTATGCAAAGGTCGTGCGATGTTGGAAAAACCCTTTACAAACTTCCTGTAGTACGTGCAGAGCCCCAGGAAACTTCGCAGCTGATGGATGTTTTCGGGACGACTCCAACTCTTGACCGCGGATACCTTTTCTGGATCGGTTTGTACACCCTCAGAAGAGATGATGTGACCAAGATAGTTCACTTCCCGGCGGAACAAATTACATTTGGACGGGCTTAACTTCAGATTGGCTTCCTTAAGCTTTTGCAGCACCTTCCTAAGATTTGCCAGATGTTCTTCGAAACTGCGTCCCACGATGATGATATCGTCTAAGTAGACCAGACAGGATTCGTAGGAGAGTCCTTTTAACACTGTCTCCATAAGACGCTCGAACGTAGCTGGTGCATTGCAGAGGCCGAAGGGCATCACTTTAAACTGCCATAAGCCTTGTCCAGTTGTAAACGCTGTCTTCTCTCGGTCATCAGGGTGTATCTCAAACTGCCAGTAGCCGCTCTTCAAGTCCAGGGTCGAAAACCACTTGTGTCCGGAAAGAGTGTCCAAGGTGTCGTCTATCCGTGGAAGAGGGTAACTGTCTTTCTTGGTGATTTCATTCAGCCGCCGGTAATCGACACAAAATCTGGTGGAGCCATCTTTCTTTCGGACCAAGACGATGGGAGACGCCCAAGGACTGGATGAGGGTTCGATTACATCGTTCTCCTTCATCTCCTTCAGGAGGGTCTCAACCTCTTCCTTCTTGGCGAACGGTAGTCGTCTTGGATGCTGTTTAATAGGGAGGTGTTCTCCAGTGTAGATCCTATGCTGCGTTAAATTCGTCCTGCCCACATCCTCCGATGTAGATGAAAACAGATGCTTGAAGTCCTCCACCAATTGTTCCGCAGCAGTTCTTTGATCTTTCGATAATGGCGCACTCCCAAGTAACTTCGATGTCAAGGACTCAGAAGACACAGTCTCGGGGGAATTGATTCTTCTAATGATGCAGTTTACTGGAGTACAAGTTGCTAACACTTCACCTTTCCGAATATTCCTTGGCCTTTCACTCACGTTGGCGACTCTTACAGGAATTACATCTTTAGAAAGGTCCACAAGCGTAGATGCTATCATTACTCCTTTTAGATTATTGTTTAGGTTGGGGGATTCAATGAGTCCAAATCGAAAACTATTGCTTTCTTCAATGGAGCCAGGTATTAATGATTCTGACCTTGAGGGAATCGATAAATCTGTTTGGGCTATTATTTGATGAGCGGATTTTACATCACTTTCTGCGGGGAAAACGGCTATGTCTTCTCTCATCGAGTGCAGCTCATTTGTCTTGAAGTCGAGGTTGAAGTCATACTTCTTTAAAAAGTCCAATCCGAGAATGAAGGGGTCTGTGATAGCAGCAACGAATGCCGTATGATGGTAAGTGGCATTTCCAAACACAATTTCTAAGTTTACTTTACCTTCAATCTCGATCTTGTCACCTGTCACAGTTTGGAGGGTAACGCAGGGCGGCGTCCATAGAATTTTGAGTCCAAATTGACGAGCCACATCTGTTCTAATGATTGTAACATTGGCTCCAGTGTCAATAATCAGTTCGCAGGGAAACCCGTTTACATATGCGTAAACAAACAGTCCATTACTGCCGCCACTCGTCGATGAAATCTGGAAAACTTTAAGATGGGGCTCATTCCAATTTGGCGACCTCCGCCCCGCGAGATTGCCATGACTTAGTTTTCCTGGACCTGGGAGGGAGAGGTGCTCTTCCCTCTGGTTTCTTGGCGAGCTTCACAGTTTCTTCGTAAGTGACCCTCGCCGCCACATTTCCAGCACTTAAGTGATTGTCCATTTTGGTACTTGGGAGCCGAAGTCCTTTTGAGGATTCCTGCAATTTCTTTTATTTGCTTTTCCAGTTCAGCAACGCGTGACGAAACCGGATCAGGCTCATCAGTTTTCACGCCGCGGATTGAATGGCGATCCTTGCGGGTTGCTTGCCGGGCGGCCTCCAACTTCATCGCATACACAACAGCAGAACTCAGGTCTTTGACATCCGCCATCCGTAGAGCTTTCTGGATTTCCGGATCTCGAACCCCGTCGATGTAGTAGTTGAGTGCCAGGTTGTCTCGAACATCCGCAGGACAGTCGCAAAAAGCAAGATGAGACAGTCTCTCGACGTCCGCCGCTAGCTCTTGCAGGGTTTCCCCGGTTTTCTGGAAACGGGACTTCAACTGGAGTCGGCTGAAATCTTTCTGGCACTTCTCACCGAAGCGAAGCTCCAAGGCAGATGTGAGGGCGGCGAAATCCAGGCGCTGGCTGTCCGGAAGGGTCTGAAGAATGTCCGCTGCGTCACCTCTCAGGGATGCTGCAAGGTGGCAGGCCTTGGTAGCAGAGTCCCATCCGTTCGCTTCCGCCACTATCATGAATTGAGTTTTGTAAACCTGCCACGAAGTTTTCCCATCATATGTGGCAAGTTTAATGGACGGTCGAGCAACTGATGTGGGAGCGCCAAACTGTACAGAGCTGCTTTCCGCGGTCGCCAATCTCCTTTCCAGGTCTTTAAAGATGTTTTCTTTAAGTTGATGAAATTTTCTATCTTCTTCTTCTAATTTATTTTCTACAGCATTGAATCGGCTTTCAACGGTATCAAATTTTTCTTCAATAGCATCAACTCGATGCTCTATGTCATTAAATTTATTTTCCATCACAGTCTTTACCGAAATAAGGTCGTTTTTAATTTCCTCTTGGTTAGACGCTAAGTCCTTTTTCAGCACCGTTAAATCGCTTTTTAACTGGTCTTGATTTGCCAACATACTTGCAGTCAGATCACTTTTTAATTGTTCTTGATTAGCCGCCATATCATTTTTTAATTGTTCTTGATTAGCCGCCATATCATTTTTTAATTGTTCTTGATTTGCAGTAAAACTTGCAGTCAAATCACTTTTTAATTGGTCTTGATTAGCCGCCAATTCATTTTTAACAGAGTTGATTGCATCAAGAAGTTGTTTTAATTGTTCATCCATTGCGCGAGTAATCACCATAAAAATAAAGTCCAAATTTAAAAAGTCTTTATGAAAAAATGTCCAAAGTCACACTTACTGCAAGAAAGTCCTGAAGTAGCCCCACGTTGGGCGCCAAATTGTAACGGATTCGGTGCGACTTCCACTTTCTTGAAATGAAAGACACAGTTCTTGATAAAAACACAGGAAATTTATTTACACTATGTACAGGAAAGATCTTCAACAACTGCTAAATTATTCATCAGCAATTAAGCAATTATCACACAACACCGTAAACTCAACGTTTACACACGTATTTACTTCCAAATACGAAAACAACACAGCGAAAATGCCTCGCAATAAACAGAGCAAAAATGCACTCAGTTCGAAATCTCAATCGAAACTAACTGTTTATCCATCGCTAACGGCTTAAATACACCGAAAAGAATTTTCTCAAATATTCCACACGCTTCTCGAAATGCGTTGACCGTTATCAACTTTTATCAATGAACAAAAAGGGAATAGGGGTCGTATATTTTAGCCATATGAAAAAGGGGTTGTATATTCATTACGGGAAACTATTTACAGGTTACGTTACTACAATAATTACTATTTACAGGATTTGTAACAATAGTTATGTATTTTAACCGCTATTAATATTTAATTTCGTACCATTGGCGAACAAGACAATTAAAATTCTACTTAGCCAAAGCATTTTTCAATCTCTTTGTTTGCATAAATCATAAGGTATTGGTATATAAGTATAAGGTATTTATCATTGGTATTGTTTTTTTTTTTCTTATTCACTATCTTCAATAAATTAATTTTTATACTTTATATTATCTTTTACTTTCTCCTGCATTTAATCTACAGAAAAAAAGTATTAAGTTCGTGACATTTTTCCAATTTCGAAATTTGACAAAATTGGAAGTTTTGAGGTGTAACAAGTCTCATTTTGAGAAGTCTGTCTTTGTGTGTGTATCTGATCGTTTTTTTTTTTTGTTTTTTTTGTTTTTTTGTTTTTTTTTGTGTGTGTGTGTCCGCTGTAGATTTATTAAAGCAACAATATTAATTGCTAGTAAATGACCGGAGAGATCTCAATGGCTTAAAATTTTTATTTGTTGCAATCTTCTACTTGATGTCAAATAAAATGTGTTTAATTAATTTAAGAACCACTTTTAAAATGGTTTTCAATTTTCACGCTTTGAGTATGCCTTTGCGAACAACAGAATTTTGAAGTGGCGATTACATTAACTATTATGCGTAAGATCCAAGAATTTCTAAGTTTGATATAGAAGAAACTTTCGTGATAATCGCAATATATTGGTTGAATGCTTTAAATTCGTTCAATTCTAAATGACGTTTATTTACAGTGCGTTTCAAAATGAAAACTCCACCAATGAAACATAATTTCTGCTGCAAAAGAATAATGGCTGTAAGTTACTTTATAAACTGAAACTGTTCGTATAAGAAAAATGCATAAATATTATACAAATCATAGTAATTATAAAGAAATAAAAAAGTTTAGAAATAGCAGTTTCAAAAGTGTAGGCCCACTAAATCAAAATCACAATTTAATAAGAAATGTTTACTCTCTTTTATCTGTTCTTCTTCGGCATAATTTTGCTTGAGAACATGTGAATCTGAAACGGTTTCAAATGTTCAAATTTAAATTAATATGTAATTGAATTAATTATCTATAAAACATTCTTCCGAAATATCTATGTACAAGAGTACTGTAATAACAGGAGAGCACACTTATTTTTTCGAAAAGCACTGCGTTTTTTTTTTTTTTTTTTTTTTTAATCCAATAAAGAGGGATAAAAGCTTTTAAAAAACACTGAGCATTTTGCGTTTCTTTATTGGGTGACAGATTTATTAAAATTGGGTGTGTGGGTTTGAAAAAAAAATCACCTACGATAATGTGTCAAGTTTTTCTGAAATTTAGTTGAAAGAGCAATGTAATCGGAGGAAAGAATTTGCATTTCCATGCAGAATCGAAGGTAGGGCGGGAATAGTTCAAGGTCATGCATAAGCTAAGTAATTACACACAACAGTTACGGAGAACATAATTCGACGCACTTCGTACGGAAGGTGCGAAGCTAGCCTAATAAAGGGTTATTTTTTTTCAGAGGTAGAGAACTTTAGGTTCAAATAAAACACAGTTAAATGTTGTTAATTGCCATGAATGTTGCTTTATTCTGAAGTTGATTCTTTCCCATTTTTATTTAATTATGATTTCTGGCAAATGGTCATCTCGGCTGATTCGGAGAAAGTCCAATATTCTCACTTTTTGCAGCAATAGAGGCCGTATGTCAGTAATAAAATGGCGAATGTTCTCTTCCAAGGCGTCAATCGTCTGTGGCTTACCGGTGCAGACCAGAGACTCAACATAGCCCCACAAAAAGTAGTCCAGCGGAGTTAAATCGCATGATCTTGCAGGTCAATTCATGGGTCCATTTCTCGAAAGTATTCGTTCACTGAACGTTTCTTTCAATAAATCAATTGTGACACGCGCTGTGTGGCATGTTGCACCGCCTTGTTGTCTATTCATGATGAAATGGAATAACAAACTGAATACAAAACAAGTGACAGCTATCAAAATGGCGCACTTATCAAGCAGTGTTGCCAACTTAAAGTTCTATACCTCTAAAAAAACACCCTTTAGATGAGCAGAACATATACTCTAAGGATAAACTGCTCTGAATAAAGATCCAAACCATTATGTAATTTGCTCTGACAAAACAAATCATTAATCATAATGATTTGCATTACATAAAAAGGCGAAAATCATTTTAAAAATTGACGATGACAAAGCAGTTTCTTCTAGATGCGTCGAATTTTGCTATAGCGTGTATTTGTGCTGTAGGAGTTAATTGTTAAAGTAATTTTAAAGCACTATTGTGGTGTAATCATTTAACCAGTTCTATGTTTCAAGAGTGACACCAATATTTTTTTTTAACTTCAACCACAACAAATTGTTAAAGGAGGTTAATTAAAACTCAGTATGATTTAGTTTCACAAAATTGAAGGTATTTTTCTATGTTAATCAAGTTTAACCAATCTTTGATTCTGGATATTAACTTCGGTTAACATCGAAAAACGCTAAGTTTTTTTAGTACTAACTAATAAAATTTTTAAATTGTAAAACAAATAGGAGTATGAACGTAAATATCTTTAGATGTCAAAATACGTGTATTAAACGTAATCTTTAACCTAAGGACCGTAAACTTTGTTTAAAACCTCAACCACAAAGTGCACAAATCTTTAAGATCCAAACAATAAATGACATCCGCAATCTTTAAACGAGTTGAAGCAGTTGGCTTCCTTTCGAGTTTATTCGAATTTCTATGATCTTTTACGAGGGATTCTTAATTTTTACTGGAAATTTCCAACTTATGGAAGCGAATTTAATGAAAAAAGACATTTTCCTTGCTGTAATCAAGTTAAATGATTTAAACGTTTAATGTCTTCTAGCAAAGATAAATGATTTTACAAGAATTGTAACGAAGAAAAAAACCGGAAAGATAGCAAAAAGTGTTTCAGATCTTAAACCATGTGGAAATAACTGAAAGCAATTCTAAAATAAAAAAAAGAAGTCCTTTTGAGAAAAATTAAATGTTTTAGGTGAAAACTTTTGATTTTAAATGTTAACATTTTAAAGTATTATTTTTTAAATCACTATTAAAAGCTACTTTATTAATAGCGATTAAATTGCCAAATTTCAAGAAACTATTTCATTGTTTTAGAATTTATAGGAACATAGTAATTTTTGCCGAATGTGCAAAATAGTGGTTGTTACGAATGTATTCAAATAAGCATAATTTACAGTTGTATGGATCTTTTGATTTACTTTTTTAATTTTAAGAAATACTTTTAAAAAAAACACTTAATTTAATCTTATATTTTACAGTGCAATGCCTTGTACTTCTTTCCCGGCAACTAAAATTTTAGAATCTAGTATTGCGTCAAAATTCCCATCAGTCCCCACCCCCCTTCCCTTCCATGTGCCTTTTGTTTTTCTTCTTAATACTTACTTTAAATAATGCAAAAAAATATATTTTTACTCTAATTTATTTATTTTATATTTATACTTACACTATTGACCTTGCTTGAAATAATTAATGCATCAAGTACCTTGATACGTTTTATGCATTAAATGTAATTTTTTTTCTGGCATTTGCTGTAATCGAATTCAATTCCCTTTTCAATTCAATTCCCTTTCATCTCTTTCCGAGGCTTTCTGTTTTGTAGCATTTCGGCCACAAGGAGGAGAGGAGACACTGACAGGTCTAACGGTATCGCCGTTGCCTGTACCTGTATCATTGTCTAAGTTAACGTAAACTTGCCCTGGCAGTCATACACGTAAGGGTGGAGGAATGGTCTGAATTCTTTAATATTTCTCTGTATAAAAGCTTTTTACGCAATTTTATCACACTTCTTTTGAATCATCTTCTGCAGTCTATTTAGTGCTATTTGATGCATCTTCATAAGAAGTCTACTTAAGCAAGCATGACAACCCATAAAGGACCCTATAAGAACTGAAGGCCAACTTCCAATCCCAAGGTGCACACATACCCGCAGCTGTGCTAGTAGGAGTCATGAGAAACACCAGCAATCGGTTTATTCAGTGAATATATAGTTGGAGAAACGGGGGGGGGGATATCCCCTACACTAATTTTAAAAAACCTGAAATTTTACGGTAAAAAATGTTGCACCGTAAAATCCTATTGTACTGTAAAACTTTACGGTAGAATAAACGAGAGTTAAAAAACGCAACATGCGAGCAGGAAGAATTATCTCGGGACCTTCTTATTGGCAGGTGGCGTTGCTGACCACTATGCCACACTTTGCACTGTAAGTCACGTAGTGTACCAATTGGCACTGCAATCGGTTTTTTTTTTCTTTTTTTGTACATTTTTCTGTTCATTTTTTTCTCTACTGTAAACACTCAATTTTACAGTAATATTTACAACAAAAGTTTCCTGAATTTTTAACAGTGATACTTGATGTAATGTTCAAACAGCGAAAAACAAAACTTAAGACACGTACCTACATTTATTAAAAATACTTAAAGACACCACCTGATTCATAGAACGTATTTTATTGCGTTGTAAAACATAAAAGTTATTTTCCCGGATATCGTATAAGTTATCATATATTGATGAATTGATTTCGAAAACCTAATGCCTTTAGATGTTGGTTTATCCTAATGTCTGTAGCAATTAGTACTACTTCAAAACGAAACATAGTAACGTTATCCAACAACATTACGTTTTCCGGAGAATAAAAATTATGAAATCCTCGCACTCAAGAAGAATCATTGAAAGTACTCGATAGCATAAAATAATTTTGCCATTTTAAGGTATGAATCTTCTTTGAATAACAACTTGGACTCCCCAGATTTTTTTTTTTTTTTTGCTCAGACACTGCAAAGAATATCATACAATTCTAGTTTGCAAAGTAAATCCTAACATTTAATTTCTGCAAATGTGATCTTTAGTGGGAAAATAATAAATAGTGTAAAAGAATCGCCTTCCGGGACGTTTCTTTCCTTACAGCAAACATTGTCTCATGTTCGTTCTCTGACATTTACTTTCTTTTCGACTTAATGGCTGCTCTTCTAATCGATAGATCTAACAATGCAGCAAAGCGAGGCATTATTTTAAGTGACTGATTCAACGCTAGTTTTTCCATTTTATGAAAAAAAAGGGAGTACAATGAAAAAATCACAAAATTAAGCTTTTCTTTTAAAATATTCTTTTGTGATAAAATGTTAGAACTATTTCTTAGTAAGTAGTTTCGAGCGTTTTTATTGTGTTCTTTACGACCCCGTTTATTTTACGTGTAATATATTTATATTTGAATGTGTATAGAGTTACTAATCACGTTAATTATATTTTAATGGTAAAACTTTTATTCGTTGAAAAAACATAATTTAGAAATTTCTCAACAATATCACTAAATAATACTCAAATAATAGTAATGAACTATTAAAAATGTTTTACATTTACTAATATGTCTCATATTCAGCTCATTGGTACAGGATCTCATTCACAGACATGTCACCTGAAAATTAAAACAGTATGCCAAACAGTAATAATTGAAGCATTGTTAGCGACATACATGCATTTTACAAAAACTCACAACCTTTATTAGAGAGTTGATGTTGTTAAATGCTGCATAATTAATTGAAATTTTCTAATTGGTCAACTCAATAAAGTTGCATATTTTTGAATTGAGATGACAACTGTTACTTCTGGTGATGTACATTTTAGCTGATATTTAATATAACATCAATGAACTAACTCTATAGCGAAACCCATCATTTTCATCAGTCCTTTTAATTGTTGTGAATATAATGTTGGCTGTTTTTAATGAATGTTTCCCAAACTTCTTCTTTAGGAAGTGAAGACACCCACTCTTTATCTGAAGTAGACTCTTCATGTATCCTTTGCTTTGTAATCACTTACGATGGTATGGATAATATGAAATGTTACTTAATTCTTCGTTCATTTGTTGAGCCTGTGCATCAATAAACAGCATGAAACATCAATAACTCATGATAGTCCTGGCCCTACAATGTAGTCCCGTAAAAATTTTTAGGTCCAGAGAATTTCTCTTTAGAATCTTGATCTGTAGGTGTTCTAATGTTAGAATATCTTGGGTAGACATGTTGAATCCTGCGCAAAATCATTTTACAGGCCATCAAAGAAAGCGGCCATTTTGGTTCACTTGCTCATTACGTTTTTCGCAACCGACGCAGCTACAAATTTACTTTTAGTTTTGAACTGCAGTTTTTTGGAGTCTAGGAAGTCAATTAATGTATTAATTATGTTATAAAAGTCGCTCTGGCTGTTTACACAATTTTACGTGGAGATATCTCTGACATTTGTTGTTGGATATTCTGGTTACTAAAATGTGTACAAAAATTAATAAATAATCCAGAATGCTCATTTTAAACTCGTGTTTATCACATACATGTTTCTTCAACAACATAATAAACGAAAAATACAAGATTAGTTGCTTTTGAAAAAGGTTACGATCTGTTTCTGCATTGCATGTTATTGCACTACGACATCTGTATCATTTGATGCCGCAACCACTCTTTTTGCACCATTTTTTATCTGCCCATTCTATGTGTGGAACAAATCGTAGATCCGCTTGTTCTAATGAGTTATTCTAATTAACTTCTTCAATGATCTGTCTCAAATCTCTTAAGAAAAGTATTGCAAATTGCTTCTTCATTAACTGTTAAACCACTAGCAATCGCTGAAAATGTAGCATTTTGGAAAATTTCTTCTATTTCCTTGCGTGCTAGTTACTGTAATATTTCCTTATTTGATACTGAAGACCAGTACTTTACTACCTGCATAGGTACTAGTGATCCTGTGCCCTTAGTTGATTCCCTTCTGATCCTTTCAGATTATTTCACAGAATGCTGCAAATAACTATCGAACACAACATGAAGTTCATAAAAAGAGCATACAGAAATGGATTCGTGCAGAACATTGCTGATAACTTCTCCAAAAGTTTTCTTTATTTATCGGACTTGTGACATGAAATAGATAATGAGGGTAGTTTTCATCGGGGATACTTTGCTAAATAGAAAATGTTTTGGCAACTGATATTTCTGCAATTGTACAACGATAATATCTAGCTTGGTAGTGAATCACCATCACATAATGTGTTCGGTGGAAACAAGTCATGAGCTAAAATATTTTTTATGCATTCTCCACTTTCTTTCGCTTTTTCCATGTCTCTGTACCCTTGTTAAAGTTGATTCTCTCCCATTAGCTTAGAAGTGATATTTTGTGAAGAACTATGTGCATCAAAGCATGGTAGGTGTTCTATCGAAAGTAAATCAGACAATTTCGTAGGGTTTTGAAACAAATGTCTCCTGTTTAAACTGGAGATACTGTTCTGATCAGTGATTCAGGATACTGAGAAGGCGAATCTTGACACTACCATTCACAAGTTATTTAGTGAGAAAGCTGTCAAGTTGCACTGCTTCGGAAATCTCATAGGAGTTTATATGTTGATACATATAATCAACAAGTCTTTTGACATTTGCATCAAAATACTGGCTACGATTGGCTATAAAGATAATGATGCGAGACACTTTCACAGTGATCCATTGAATAAGAATTGGTAAGCCACGAAACACATTGCATATCATTAAAATTTCATGATACACTAAATGCCACTCGACAAAATATTTTTTCCTGTCTGCCCTGCAATTTCTCTGGCACTTTTTTGTGACCGTTGAATCCGTTTGTTCCAACTTCATGTCTGGCTCCACAACATTGAATTTACCTTTCTTTTTTTAACAACAAATTTACCTTGAATGAATTTTTCCAACAGTCAGGGACACTCAATTTCTAGCTCCCTTATCCATTATGTGTACCATGTTACATATAGTACCATGTTACATCTTATAATCGATGCAGTCAAATTCACGAATGACACGAAACAGTAACTCAACAGTTTGAACGTGTAATTTCTAATTTCCTATGTGATCAGCAATAATCAAGTGTTTTACAAGTGATACTAGTGAACGAAAAACTTCCCACTACTTTCACAGTTCCGATTTCTCACTTCATCCCTTAACAAAAACTTCAAACTCTGTTTTCAAGCTTTCAATATTTGTGCTTAGCGATTGAATTATTATTTGACTATTATTGAGCATCCTGAACATTTTTACTCGCAGAACTTCTCTTGTAGTCTAAAATCAACATCTGATAGTGATTTTCCAAGTCTTCTCAGCTTCTTGTGAGCGAATAGCAGGCAACAAGTACTTTGAGAGATAAATTAACAGAGAAAACTAACAAAGGTCTTTCGGAAGCACAGAATAAAGTCATTTTGTTATACATTCTAACGAGAAGTAGTTTTATTTCATTAATATAAATAAATTATAATAAATTTTCATTTAACTTGAGCATCAATTATTTTATTTCTGAAGGAATAAATCTATGGACAGCATTTAGAAGAGGCTTTATTACCTCATTTGCCTTTTTAAACAGTTAAATTTTGAGGATAGATGTTGCGCAAATTGTGTATTGGTTTATCGCTTATACTTTTGAATGTAAGAACTTATACAGCTTGGATGTGCATATAAATTCGCAGTAGAAACATTCGTCTCGCTGTTAAAATCTATTACTCTGTCAAAAACTTCGTCATGAAAAAAAAAAAAAAAACTTGGAGCCACTACAAACATTGTTGCTCGATCAGAAATACAGATCCTGTATTTCATTCTATCACTGCTGCAGGGCTGATGAGAGGCAATGCCAGTCTAGTCGGAAGCTAGGGACTCGGATCTTTGGGGGCCTGGCTAGGAACCGGAGTAGTAATAAAATTATAAGTTTTATAGGTGGTGGGGGGCCCGCCGACCAAGCTGACCAAGAGCCTGCCTTGGCTCTCAGCAGCCTTGCAGTGTTACATTTTAATCTCGATCTATCGCAGCTACATGTTACACATTTGGTATTTTCTGCAGTATCTTGGCTTTTTACGAAGGACGAGGTATTGATCTTGATCTGAGATTTGGACCTCCTTCAGTTTTTTCTGATTTTTCTAAAACTTTGTTTTCTCTTTCAAAATAACTTGTCTGTGTTTGTCTACCATTTTTGTTAGTGTTTTTCTCGCGTATATTTCATGTAGCACTGGTTGCTGCAATAACACACTACATTTTCTTACAGCATTTTTCAATACTGCGTCTTTGCGTATTTCAGCAGCTCCACGAACTCGTTTTTGTCCAGTTACTGTCTATTAAACATAATTTTTCCCTTGATTTATTTTGACATATAATACATTTTCGTTAGTAAAAACTGTCTTTATATGTCTTTAATTGCACACCAAAACTTTCTGAACTAAGTTTAGAAATGTCAGCCATTGCTTAAATAGTTATTGTCGCAGAAAAACATGTAACAAAAAGTTTTTTTAACTGTGGAATATTTTTTCTCGAAAACAATTACTTTGATAGCAGACGATAAATAACTTTGAACAGTGGCGCAGCGAAGGGGGGGGGGTGAGAACACCACTCAGAGTCATTTGTTTTAACTGTGCAAATTGTAATACAGTAGCTTATGCATATGAAACGGTTGTTTTGATCAAAAAACCTCTTCATAAGGTATTTAAAAAAAAAAAAAAATCCAGAAGGCATTGCTGGCTGCGCTAGTGACCTTGAAAAATATTGATTTACACAAAAGATTTTACACTTTAAAATCGTTTGGTTTCATTAAGAGTTATTATTTTTCGTACACTTTTTAGTAACTAGAATGTTAAACAAAAAAAGGTCAGAGATAGCTCACGTAAAAATTGAGGAAATAGCCAGAGCGGCTCTAATGACATAACTACTACATTAATTGACTTTCTAGGCCCCAAAAATCTCAGTTCAATACTAAAATTAAATTTATAGGTATTCATGTTGCGAAAAAACGTAATGAGCAAGTGAACCAAAATGGCCGCTATCTTTAACGGCCTGTAAAATTATTTTGCGCAGGATTCAACATGTCTACCCAAGATATTCTCACATTAGATCACCTACAGATTAAGATTCTAAAGAGAAAATCTCTGGACCTAAAAATTTTTACGGGCATACATTGTGGGGCCTGGAATATGATTTGCAAGGATAAATCGTCTTAGATTTTTTACTTGAGTCTTGTCCGTTAAGTGAAAAATTTGGAGCACTTATTTTAATTTGTAAAAACTTGAGTTATAGTAATACTATTTACAATTGCTCTTTCTGACTTTTTAAAATGTGTTTGTTCAGCTGTATTTGGTATATTTATGTTGAATAAGTTATCAATCTGAATGATCTGAGCGTTTTGATAAGTTACGTTAAATTTACGTGGAGTAGACAGTTGCCATACGGGCAAATATGATAATTATTTTCAAATCTGGAAAAACTACATTTTGTTAAAGTTTTGTAACGGAAAAAAAAAATATTTTTCCTATATTTAAAGTTAAATTTCTTGAGCAGACATGGTTCGTGGTGACATATAATTATTTTGAGTTCATTAATCGTAACATATACAGGCCAAAAAACTTAAAGGGGACAAAATACGGCTCCTTTACCCTATAGGGTTTTTTTCGACGGTGTATTTATTGTTTTTTTTTTGTACGTAAAAAATGTTTTTCTTTTATGTTTTAACGAAATTGATTCAAAATTAACTCTTCAAATTATTTACAAAGGTATTCCTGACAATGAAATCTGCACATTTGGTATAAAATTCAAACCTATCATTTATACATAAAAATTTGCAAACTACCCTATGTAGTGGAACAAGTTATCGGAAAAAATAAAATTTACTTTCGCGATACATTGTAGTGTATTAATTAAGAAGCTGCCAAAGTAACTCGTTCGAAAACAATCAAAATCAAATAGGATTAGAGAATAGCGTCATGCGATTAGGGTAATTACCACAGTTCCTATTACTGCAATTTTCTTAATCAAGCTTCCTTTGGCAAAAAGTGACAAGAAAAAAAAACTTAAAATAATCTCTGTCTACTATTGAAGTTAGTAACTTCAAAGATTGCTTCAGCTTTTTAATTTATTTTAATAATCTTGCATTTTTGAAACAACTTCGTTTTCTATGTATGTGTATCTACCATACAGCAATGTTTTAACCGCAAATAGTTTAAAAATAAAATAAATAAATGAAATAAATAAAAAATCTGATGTAGACACCACACTGCTTCCTTTTACATCTATTAAATAATCCATGTTCCTTAAGGACTCGAAAAATGGATGTGTGTACTTAGGTACCCGCCCATTTAGAGGAAAGGAAAAGACGAAGTATGGCTACTACACCAATAATACTGCCTTGGAATAAGCAAGGAAACACTTTAAACATTTTAATCCCAAGTTTGTCGATGTTAAAAAGCTTTAACAGAGATAAATTTTCCCAATATCGACAATTTTCACGTGACTCAATGTATAATTTTCTAACTATTGCCAAATTGAAACCATTAAATTTGAAAGATTTTTTTTTTCGCCAAATCTTCACTAACTACGTGATATATTGCCAAGTTGGAGACAAAACTTTGCGACTAAAAGCTTGACAATATATCACCAAATGTTCGATAAATTATAACATCACATGACTTTGCACTAAAATTAACACTGACTTTCCCCAAAAAGGTGCAAAAGAATCAAAATGCAACCAAATGCAGAGGTGCATAGCTGTACCACACTAAGAGTCTACATACGAAATTTCATTTTTCTACGACCTATCGTGTTTTGAGCTATGCGAGTTACGTACATACGCACATACATACGTACATACTGACGTCTCGAGAAAACTCGTGGTGATTGACTCGGGGATCGATAAAATGGATATTTTGGGCATCTGTACGTTCATAGAGTTAGTTCGTAGAAAGAGAAGATACTGTTTGATAGTTACTGTGCAGTGTGTACGCGAAAACTGCCTACAAATACAGTATACGTGAAACCAACATGGAATTTTTTAGAACATGTTAAGTAGCACGTTCTTTCCATTCATCGCTTTTATTTCACACAGAAGAATGGAAATGAACGTGTAAAAAAAAATTAAAACCTACCGTATGAAAAGTAAGAAACGAATCAATGGATCCCTGTTTGAAAGTGCAGATATTTAATCATCTCCAACAATTTAAACTTAAAAAATCCGCGTTAAACTAAGATGATCCAATATCCGAAATCGATTAGGAACTCTTCTCCTTACAGACAAGTTCCTGTACTTTTCAAGAAAGTATATTTTTCATTCAAATACTCATTCACTTTGTTATTAACGATTAACTTTGATGTCCAGAGCGAGCCATTGAATGGGGGCTTACAAGCCATTGCCAGCGTCAGGAGTCTAGTAGCTCCGCCGTTATCGATTTCTCGTTATGGGTAGCTTCTTAACTTTTCTATTGGCTTCTTGAATTTCATTAGAGAACATTGGAGACTTACTATCGTTGTTTGACCATTAAAGGAGTGGAAAAGTTTTAAAAACTTTAGAGGCTGGTATTATCAACAGCCTAAATTATTTTGTACACCGTTTTTATGAAAACAAACTAACTTTTAAAGTGCTCCTTCTGAAATTTTTCCGACTTATGTTTTAGATACTTTTATAAGTTTTTGTTATGATTTCCTTTTTGTTTGAAAAAAAAATATTTTTACGATACTAAAATTTAAAGTTAGTTTTCTTACATTGTAAATCTGAATTCAGTTAATTTTTACTTCATTTTGTGCCTAATATAGAAAAAGTGAATTCCTGAAACTGTACGAATTTCGACAAACGTGCGTGTTTTGAGGTCTGCTAGATTCAACTTGACCATTTTTGGAAAATGTCTGTCTGTGTAAGTTAGTGTGAGTGTCTGAGTGTCCCTGTGTGTGTGCGTGATTGGTTTGGTCTGGCCGGTCTAGCGCTAAAATTACTGCATGAAATCAAACGAACTTTAGTAAAAAAAATGTAATTCATATGAATTGGTGCCCATTAGTGTTGGCAGTAATTCATTCAAGGGGGGTGGAGCAATCAAATGTTTTCTTTATTATACGTGACTACTATATCTCAGGAAGTAACGGGCGGATTAAGACATTTTTTTCAATATTTAGGTAGACATCACAGGATTCAAGTGCTAATTTAGTTTTGGTGGCAAAAGGTCTAGGGAAGGGGGAGGGAAGAAATACATTTTATATCGTTGTTTGTGACTTCTATATTTCAAGAAATAAAACAATGATTCACATAAAAATTGGGTCATAGATTGATTGACCTTAATGCGTACAAGTAGAGATTTTGGCTCTAATAACTCTAAACGGCGTGGTGCAATCGAACGTTTTTTCTCATTAATTGTGATTGCTATAAGACTAGCAGTAAGAAGGATTCAGTTTTGGCACCAACTGATTTTTTTAGAGACTTTTGTCATCGTTTGAACGAGTTATACAGCTTTATTTAAACAACAATGTAAAAGAGTGTGTTTGTAAATTGCAATACATTAAAATGTTTTCTTGTACGATTACCTCGGGAAATTATTTCAAGCAATTTGATAGCTGGAAATTCCCAAGAGAAATCTCTTGGGAATTTCCTCAACAAATAAACATTTGTAATTAATTGAAACGAGGGTGTTACAATGATTATCCGTTTTCACTCTGATTCTACTTTTGCAAATAGCAGAATTTTGTTCTATAGATTATACCATAGAGTCAAGAATTCATAATAAAGATATAAAGAAAGTTTCGTGATGGCGCAACATAGCAGTTCCATTTGAATAGGAGTTAAATATGCTATTAATAGATTGCATCTAGACACGATACATGCAAAACGACGCAAATCTTCATTTATAAGAACAAAGCTGCTTTTCTAGATCAATTCCACCACAAAACTGGAGCGGGAACATAGAATTTTGACAGTTTATTGAAAATACATATTTGTTGCGAAGTTGTATCCGCCATGTTAGTTTATCAATACGATTTTTTTTAATACCACTCAGGAGTTAAATAAGCACTAAGCATTTTTTAAAAAGGTACACTTTTGAATTATAATTTACGTGTCAAAATGGACTTTTTTGAAAATCTTTGTAGGTAACAGTTATTGGAATAGATCGGTTTTTCAAAAAAAAACAAAAAAACCAAATCAACCTTTGACAGTAGAAATGAATTTTTTTTAGGTGTTTGTAAATTTTTTGAGCAATTTTTTCATTAACTGTCCCGTGTGGAAACAATGATGTTTAAACGGTTTTAATAAGAATAACAAACCATAAACTGAACAACATAAAAGCGAAGTGGTGTTAAGTCTCAAATTAAAAATTTTAAGATTACTTAAACGAAATAAGAAGAAACTCTTATAAGTTTTGGGGCAAAACATGGCAATAATAGCCTTGGCAAGTGTTACTACACAGCACTTGCTTTCCAAAAACTTATCAGCAACGATTTACAAAAACTTATCAATGAATGCCAGCCTTCGGTTTTAATTTTTGCACGCGTTTTACTCTAAACTCTAAAAATTCTACTTACCCGCCTTTACTTATCTCCACCGCAACTACTACTAGTTGCTAACTGTACTTTGAGTATTGATCAATAGGTACATACTCGCAGTGCATTGTCCATGACATGATTCTTTGCAGCCCAACCGATAGCAAAGCCAACAGCCCGACTACTGTATGTAGCTCTGCCTTAAGCTTGACTTTAGGGCGGTAACTTACTGCTGAATAATCAGATCGATTTTTAATAAACCAGTAAAATGCTAAAAGTTAATACAAAAAGTACTAGAAAATAGCCCGTGAGGGTATGACGGCTGTAGATTGCTTCTACAACTAAATGAAGCAATTGCCTGTTTGGAACAGAAGATAGCGTTCGTTGTTGATCCCTTTTTCGTTCTTCATTCTCCTTTTACCAGTTTTACCAGTAAAACAGTTAAGTTACCGGATTCAGTTCAGCCTTGTCAAAATGCAGCATTTTAATGCATGTTAAACATTGACAAAAATATTATCAAACTTACTGATTTTTTTGTGATTCAGAAATGAAATACAGTCCTCACACATTCTATGGAGCGGTTTTTATTCTTGGTGACGTTAGAGGGTGACTCGATCAGTGTTTTTGAGTAATATGTATGTGAGGATTAAGTAAAACTGTTTGCACGTTACTATTGCAAATGAAATGCGTTTTTATTTTTTAATGATCCGAAAAGCACGTTTCAATCTTGACAAAAACTTACTTCAAATTTCTTTCGATTCAATAATCAACTTATCAAAAGCGAACGTTTCGTTTTTTTCCCATGCAGAACTTATGACTCAAAATCCATAGTATTCTCTTCGAATCCCATTTTAATGATTGTCATCGCATTATAAAGCATTTAAATTAGGGTCTGATACTAATAAATAATAAACTATTAAACACACATTTTACCTCCAAATTATAAACCAAACAATCGGGTAATGAAATTGGAATTGATCATTAAAAAATGATCATGATTTTAAACTCCATCAATAATGAACATAACATTCTATTACGGCGAATTCGTTTGCCTAGAAGGTATCTCATTATTCAAATCCGTTGATATTGTACCATAATAATTGAATTTGAAATTTTTTTAAGTTATAATTTTCGAAGCCAACCATGATTACTCCCTACATTTACTATCTTTCCCTCTGAAGTGGTTTGAAAATTTTACATCAATTCTAACAGAATAATGATGTACTTCTAAAAAATGATTTTGTGCCATTTAAAATTATTTTTTTATGAATTTAAACTTTTCTTTTTCATATTATATTTCGCGCTGGTGCATAGCTTTTTTGTTTAAAATGTCAGAAAACATTAAAAATCCAAATAAAAGACATTCAGGCAATCAACCTTCTTTGCTGTAGTTAAGGGCGTCCAAAGAAGTATTTAGTTTGACATCGCTTAATTACAGCGATATTTTTCCGTCTCATTTAGCACTAATTTGGAACATAACTATTGCATTAAAATATAATCTCATTAACACATGTTAACTTGAAAATGGCTGTAATGCCCACATTTCCTTTACTGTTAGAGAGGAATTAATACTTTGTATAAAAATGTGTGAAAAAAGTAAGAAACATAATAACAATGACAGTATAAAAATCAAGAAAAAAGTTATTTTTAAAAATATATAGTATATAAAAAACGAGAAGGAGATAGGTGGATGGATGAGCTAATAGTGTGTATGCCTTTCTTATCGTCTGCTTCTCAGTCCTCCTCCCATTAACTTAGAGGGAAACAAAACACTTTTGTTTATCAAATTTATTTCATGAAATTTTTTCTGTACATTATTTCCCCTTTTTATTTACTTATTTTATTATATAGTTCCTTTTATAGAATTCCTTTTTCTTTTCCGAACTTTTGCTTCAAAAAAAAAAAAAAAAAAACGATAATTAAAGACATTCATGTATAGATGAATATAGCTATATTGAAAATACGTCAGAGATTGATTCGTTGAACCGAAGTGAAGTTATTTCAAGCTGTTGTTATTATGTGGCAAAGAAAATGAATATTTTGCAATAATTGTATTTTGAACATTATCTAGTTGACTAATGTGCTTTTGTTTAAGCATTGCATCTACTTCATTTTTCTTTCTTATTTCAAATTTGGATTAGCGGATCTTTTCTGTAGAAGTAGATTATCTGCATGAATTTTTATCCTTCTCCTGTACATTAGATGCTTAAAAAAATCTAATTGCCTGAGTTTGAAATGTATTCTCTTAATATAAAGCTGAAGGGTTTGTTTGTTTGAAGGCGCTAATATCAGGAACTACTGGTTCGAATTGAAAAATTAATTTTGTGTTGAATAGTCCATTTATTGAGGAAGGCTGTAGGCTATATAACATCACGCTATAGCTAATAGGAGTAGAGCAGCAATAAACTGATTAAATCAGTAATAATCTTTAAATAAATAATAATCATGATTCATTTTTTGTTGTATCAATAGTTCGAACTTCAGTTGTCCGAGTAGTTCAGTCGGTAAAGCGCTCGGCCAGCAACCCTAGGGTCTCGGGTTCGTTCTCGGCTAGGGAGGGAAGAGTTTCAGCATTTATTACTCTGCTCAATTAAAAATCAATTAAATTATAAATGAAGAGTTTTCATTTTTTTTTTTTTTTTTTTTTTTTTGAGTTTTTTCCGATTTTCTAATTTAACGGAAAACATCGATGTGGATAAGGGTGTGTAAATCTTTACTGTATATATACAGTGAAACCTCTGTAAGTTGACCACTTGCGATGCAGTACTTTAGTGGTCCACTTAAACAGGTGGTTAACTTACAAAGGTTGATTTATATGATATGGGCTAATTCCGTGCCTGAAAAAAGCAATCAATCTAGACAGGTGGTCAACTTACAAGGGAGGTCAACTTCACAGGTTTTACTGCATCATATATATATATATCATAGCGTGATGTACTTAAAATAGTTTTCAATACAGTGTTGTCTTATTAACGCGGGTGAAATGGCGGGGCACAGCTAAAAATAAATAAACGAAAGTATAAACTGTTCCTCAATATTATTACTGACCCAGGCAACGCTGGGTATGTTTGCTATCTTTACTAATAATAAAGCTGAATGTCCCTCTGTCTGTCAGGATCTCTGTGACGCGCATAGCGTCTAGACCGTTCGGCCGATTTTCACGAAATTTGGCACAAAGTTAGTTTGTACCATGGAAGTGTGCACCTCGAAGCGATTTTTCGAAAATTCGATGTGGCTCTTTTTCTATTCCAATTTTAAGAACAAAAATATCATAAGCTGTACGAGTAAATTACGAAATTATCATAACGTGGAACCCTAACATGGACACAAGCCAATTGGGGAGAAAATTCACCATACATTATTTTTAAATATACAAGCGAACCAAAAGACCTTTTAATTTTCTATTACGAGCAAAGCCGTGCAGGTACCACTAGTGAATGTATATAGTTTAAGTGTTGAGTAATACTACATTCATTATTCTAAATTTCGCATCATATTTCACTCTATTCATCACATTTAATGAAATCAAAATGCTTTTTCACATTAAATTCGATGTGGCTCTTTTCCCAATCCAATTTTAGGAACAAAAATATCATAAGATGGACGAGTAAATTACGAAATTATCATAACGTGGAACCGTAACATTGGTGCAAGCGAATTAGCGAGAAAATTCACCATACATTATTTATAAATATACAGGCGAGCCAAAAGACCTTTTAATTTTCTAATACGGGCAAAGCCGTGCAAACACAAAATTGATGAAGTATTTATATTGCACAACTCCTTTTTTTTTCGAATAAAAGCAGTTATCACTTTAAAGGTTTTTAACTGCTCAAACATACAATTCCAATAATTTGTTTCTTTGAATCACACGACTCCGGGTAGAAAAAAGTGTCTGTGTGCTAAGCTTACTCAGTCCTGGACAAAATTTTGTTTTACTATAAAGGAAGAAACGTATTTGCGGAACTTTTATTTTGTCCTTAAAGCATTTCGAAAAGCTAATTTGAGCATTAGATAATTACATATTATTTAAAAGACTAGAAAATCGCCCTTCAAGATGTAACGAGAGAAAATTGCTTCTACACTTGAACGAAGCAATAGCCTGTTTGGTGATATTTTGATAGTTGAAATTTTAACCCTAACTCCAGTGGATTAACCCTAAACTCTAGTGGATAGCGTTCATTACTGACCACTTTTTGTTCATTTAGTCTCCTAAAAGGATAACTAGTAAAAGAGTTAAGTTACCGGATCTCGATCATCATTGTCACAATAAAACCTTTCCTTGCATGATAAACATTACCAAAACATATTATCAAATTATCATGCCGCATTGCGAGGTTCGCTGTTAATAACGTCTGGAGCGGTACTCGATCATTGACTACTGTATATATGAGGATGTTTGACTATCTTTTAAAGGTAATTAAATACGCTCTAAAAATTGAAGCATATTCAAAATCGTTAATGCTATAAGTAAAACAAACCTTAAAAAAATAAATATAAAAAAAAGAGGCACTGATATGTTTTCGAAACGCAATTGAAACGTAAAGCTTTGTGCAATAACGTTTCAATAAAACGTTATTGAAAAATGCTTCAAGAATCATTTCATTCTTTTACAAACAAATTCAAAAGATTTTCTAAAAAAAAAAAAAATGTGATTTATCAGAACCTAAAATTGAATTTCTGACGCAAACATTCATTTCTGAGAGAAACGATCTGGTTTTTAAGTTGAAATCTAAGACGCGAAAAAGTTTAATGAAACATTGATAGTACAATCTGTATTTGATAATTTTAATTGCTATATTTAATTGAGTACATGCTCTTTTTGGAGCTTAAACCAGAAAGACAATGCAAAATCTGATTGCGCTCGACATGGAAAAAAAGATTTTCAGAAGTCTTGGGAGCTTTTTTCATAAATAAAAGAAATCTATCTTTAAGATTACTTATTATATCTTAACAATCCATTTAAAAAGCAGAAAAGAAATGGAAATATATCACAATATTAATAGAGATGAAAAAAATAGTCTTTCTAGCTTTAGATTTTTCAGTATCTCTTTGCGCGCATTTGATATAACGTTGTATGATCAAAATAATCTTCAAAATAAACTTTCTTAACTTTTCGTTTAAAAGTAATATGTTTTGTACAATCTTAGCACCTTTTATTTTAAATTTTCCTTTGTACAATAGTCTTTTCCCTTTTTTCTGATACATTTCTTAGTTGGGATACTTTTTTTTCTTTGGAATTTTTCAAGTAAATAAACCAGTAATCTATTATTTATTGCATTAAGTGAAATTGTTAATTTTATAACTTTAAAATGTTGAGCTAGTTATGAAACTGAACTAAATTTTAATAAAAATAATAATAATGATTATAACAATAACAATTATAATAATAACAATAATAATAATAACAACACTAATAACAATAACAACAACAGCAACAACAACAATAATAATAATAATAATAATAATAATAATAATAATAATAATAATAATAATTAAAGAAACACTTGTTAACATTTGATGAAGAAAATAAAAGTTTAAGTGAATGATTATTGGACCTGAGTTTTTGAATGTTGATGAAAAGTCCAACGAACTCATTTCATTGCAGTTTTGTAAACGTCATCATTATAACTTTAAAAGCTCCTTTTAAAAAGAAAACTAAACAACATTGGTTATTACATATTCATTGCTTATTGTTTAATATACCTTGTAGAACACATTTTATGCATGCCATACGAAACAAATGCAGTAAGAATACTAATTTGATTATGTACTATCTTCACATTGTAAGATAAAAATTATGTATTTCGTAAAAGCATATACAAGTATATATTCTAATTTTCTTCAAAGTATGTTATTTGCACGATTTCTAGATAAAAGTAAAATTATCGTACTGTCAATACGCACATGTGGAAGTTTTGGGAGAAATAAGGTGGAGGGAGGGGTGGAACAATTGCATGTATGCGGAGCTAAAATCTAAAAAAAAAAAAAAATAGCTTATTCAAAACGTGTAGAAAATTAGTGCCAATTAAATGCTTCGAAGCTGCTAAATCTACCGGAGAACCTAGAAATCACTCCTCACATTTATTTCAACAGAAATGCAGCTGGCACATTCCTCCCGCCTTTCTGTCCCTCCCGATTCTCTTCTACAAACTAAGCAGATAAATTAGTCTACAATTTAAATACGTACAGAATCAAAAAATTCTCAGACTAATTTTAGACGTTTTTTTATTAGACAATATTGTTAAGTAAACATAAACAACCCCTCTAAATAATAGCCTTTTTTTAATACAAACTTTGCTACACTTAATAATAATTTCTTAAAGCTACATCCTCATGCATATATATATATATATATATATATATATTAGCGAATGTTTGAGTAACACTCCTGATATCATCAGAAATGAAACTCGCTCCACGGCATGATAATTTGATAATATTTTTTGGTAATAATTGACATGCAAGGAAATGCTTTATTTTGACGAGGCTGAAATAGATCCGGTAACTTAACTATTTTATTAGTAAGACTGTGTTCTTTAAGGAGAATGACAAAATGAAAAAGTGGTTTTACAGTGAACGCTATCTACTGGAGTTGAGGGTTAATCCACTGAAGTTAGGATTAAAGTTTGAACCATAAAAATGTCACAAAACAGGCAATTTTTTCGTTCAAATGTAAAAACAATTTTCACCCGTCATATACTGACGGGAGATTTTCTAGTTTAATAATAAATACATAAACACTGAAAATGTGTAACTTAACCAAATCAATCAAACTACCCTTTTTGCCATGATTGCAC
This sequence comes from Uloborus diversus, assembly GCF_026930045.1. Lineage (NCBI taxonomy): Eukaryota > Metazoa > Arthropoda > Arachnida > Araneae > Uloboridae > Uloborus > Uloborus diversus. The sequence goes on from NC_072735.1 coordinate 32,490,912, forward strand.
AACTTTTGGCGTATTTCATTTACAAGATTCGGCTGCTAGAAGCATTCGAAACGGTACATTACATGTGCATCAAAGTTACTTCTTTATCAGAAGGAGCAAGTGAAAATCAAACTTGTAGGCAGATAATAAATTCACCATGCTTAGTGTTATTCGTTTCAAAAACTCAATTTGGCACATCACTCTCTTGCTCCTATTCCAAGCACTTAATTTCGCAAGTTTAGCTGACTCGATCGATTGCACCAATGGGATTTCAACGGAGAAAACAAACCACATTACGTGTTCAATTACGATCGTGTTCAAGAATGTTTTATTAACACTTATTCTGGAGGCAGACTTTGGGAGCTTTAATTAAATCGCATTAGAACTGCAACAGATTATGTCAATACTGATTCCAACTTCTTGTGTTCTTTTCCAGGAAACTAGTTTGTTTCAGGAAACAATACGTTTTTCAAATACGAATGAATTAAACTTTTTGCATACTAAGTCTAAATTTAGGTCCCTAGTTTAAGAATTTGAAGCACAATTTTGAGGTTATTCTTTGTTTAAATCATGCAGCGAAGCTTAGTAAAATTCTGCGTAGTAAATTTCTCGAAATTAAAGTTTCTTAAAAAATACATTGTGATGAAATTATTCATTTGATACAAATTTAAGAAGAATAAGTACAAGTGCGTGTAATTCATTGAGTGGGAATAGTATGATGTTTTAAGAAACTACATTAAAAAGTCTTACGACTCGATAATTCTTATTACTCTTATGTACTTGAAAAAAATACTTAGAGTTTTTTGAACATTGAATCATAGAAACGAACTTTGAAGGTCTCAAATATTTTAAAGTAACAAATTCATCTTTATTTCTGTATTTAAATTTAATTTCATTTACACAGGTGCTTGAGAAGTTAAAAATGAAAACAACGGTTGGGTAAATCAATTTCTATGGCACGCGTGATAAAATTATTTCCAGGGCGCGTTTCTTTAATTTTTTTGTAAATTCTTACATTTAGTTTGGTGTATTGGATGTTATAGCGTGATAAAATATCGTTATGCATATAACACAGACAATGTTACTAGTTTTGTCAAAAACCATACTGATACATGTTCCCTATAAATAGTTCATGCATTTTACATTACTGGTTATAAAAACAATTTTTTCTGAAATATCCAAAAAATAACTTAAATTTATCTCAACTTTATTTATTATCTTCTGTTTCTAACCTATCAAACGTTATATCGGGGATACACATTTTCTCAAACCGTGGACAATAATATAAAAAAGGAAATAATTAACTTTTTAGTGACTCAAATGAGTTAATCCTCTGATGACCATGAGTAAGATACGTGAAATTCTTCCCCATTAAAATTTTTTTGGAATAATTTACGATGTAAATCAAGTGTCCTACCTTCTATCAATGCCCTGCGCCTCAGACCGTGTGACAACGAACATTTCGCGCCAGAAAAAAAAGTGTAAAATGCTTTTGAAACGTGCTGGTTATAGTGTGATAAGACGTCCAAAACCATTAGACGAAGGCCCGAAATATTTTTTTCTTCAATATTCACTGCACCTTTTTTAAACTTAAATCGATCATTTAATGTGACATAAATAACAGATTTTGACTATTTGTTTGTTGAAAAAGGTTTTTTTTTAATTTTTATTTTTTGAATAAAAAAACATTTTTTCCCCGAAGAAGAGTAAATGTTTGAGAATTTCGCTGGAAAAAAGTTTCTTTTGTCCGCAAACTTCAATTGATCATTACAGTTGGACTTCTATATACCGAAGTAGCAAATTGCCGGAAAAAAGTTCGATATATAGAAATTTCGATGTATACAAACGATCTTATTTTATAATAAAATCTCTTTAAAAATTTTAAATTAAAGCTTATTTTCGTGTATGAAACCCAATTCACCTAATTTCTAATTTATACGAGCATCCGATTACATGAAAGTTAATAATTAAAAAAATAACAGAAATTACATATATTTTTGCGCCTTTATACGTCTTCATTTTTCAGTAATTCAACTTGATCCGCAACATTAGGGGATTTTCGTTTTGACGATGTAAGTAAAAAACCAAGCTACTTAACTTGAATGATTTTTATTGCAGCTAAAAAGACTAGGAATGATAATCAACAGAGAAAAGGGATAACTTAAAACTGATTTTACAATGTTACTGGTTACAACTAAGATTTGAAATAAACTTGGGGGAATTTAAAAACTCCAGAACGAAACAACGACCTATCTACACACCCATCAATCCCAAATTTCTTATGAGTTTTGTAGCAACCTTTAGTGAGCATAATTTTCTTCCATATCTTTCATTTTTTATGAGACAATCAGTCTAAAGTAGAAAAAAAAATTACAAATGTCTCGAAAAAAAATTCGATATAGAGTAATTTTTTCGATATACAGAAACAATTTTTCTATGTAATGAACATAGAAATTTGCTGAGATTTCGATACATAGAAAATTTCGATGTGTGGAAGTTCGATATATGGAGGTTCGACTGTATTTATAACTAAATAATGAATGTACATTAGCTTTTAGAAATTTTGTGTTACATTAAAAATTCAATAGCAATTTTTGCAAAATTTCAAATGAATCGAGTTAATGCTTTTTTTTTTGCTTTACCCCTTTGCGTAAAATATAATATTTGAAATTGTGGATATGAAAAATCAAGAGGGAAAAAAATAAATTTCAATCAAAAGCAGTGCATTTGAATTCATTAGACGTCTTTTAGTTTTTCAGTAATTTATCGAGATAAAAAAAAATGTTATGACTTTTTTCGGAAATTAGGGTGTTTCCTTCCTTAAACCTTGCACTGTTCAATCTTAAAAGCTAATACGGTTTGAATACATATCTCTCAATGCAATAATACTATCTGCACGTTTCGTGCTGAAATTAACGCTTATATTAAATCCCATCTTGTAAGTAGCCCTTTAATACTTGTCTTATGGATCTAGCTGTAAGCTTAATGCCCCACAAAATTACTGGTCTACTCTCTCTCAGGATTTCTCAGTATTTAATATTGATGATTTGGGAATATCTTTGAGACCAATAGTATTCACTAAGAACGGTTAATTCCCTTGATTCAGTATGATGAACATGATTAGCACCGCAAATGAAGATGATTTTAATACAGTATCTAGTTTCAAATTACGTTTGAATATAAAGTCAGATATGATCATTTGCATACATTATTGTCGAACACTTTTAAGTACAATTAACCATGTACAATTGAAGCATTAACATCTTAGATGGAGGAAATACTTAAAACATTTATAATTAACTTGCAATTTTGTGAACTACAACCTTTCTTAATAAACTATTGCAGATGTTTTTTCCCTACCTGTCTAAGTTAGACATATGCACTAGTTAAATATCTTTATTGATTTTCTATTGCTTTTTGGATATAAATTGTTTTTATAATAAAATCCTACTTGAAGTTAAGCACTCATTTTTGTGCGTTTTCTGATTTCCTCATATGTTATAGGTTAATTTCCCATACAGTGAAACAACGATTTTACGTCCCCTTAATCTACGTTTTCCCCACATTTAACGTTTTTTTATCGGGTCCCGTCATCAATTTTGCAGCTATTTATTTTCTGTATTTTACGTTTAACGTAAAATTGGGATTTCACTGTATACCCAAACCTATTTTTGTGCGGTATATAGGGACCGCATTAAAAAAATCGAATTAAAAGTTCGCTCAAAATTTCACTATTAAGCACTCATTTAGAGATAACTTAGTCAATTGAGTCCTAATTTGTGCGAAATTTTCGTAGACCGCACATAAAAAAAAATAAATAAATAAATAAAAAAAACGCAGAAAAAAAAGAACCGCACAACAACAGGTTTGAGTGTATTTACATCTTAAAACGTGAGTAAATTAAATAAAACTTTCTACTAGAATCCATAAAGAGCATAATTTATAAAACCGTAATCTTCCCTTGATAGCTGTTGACTAATAGAATTACATCCAAATATGAACGTTTATGAATGTTTAATATTTTTTTTCCTATTATATTGGTGAGTTTTTCCGGTAGCGAAGTACAAATGAGGCAGCGGGAAGCAAAGGGATGTAAGTGGCAAAATTGAAAATCTGGAAATATTCAGTACACATGGTAGGGGAACCTCTCCTCTGTCTTGGGGCAAGAGATGGTACTTGTGGCCCTGGAAGTTGCTACTGTACAGCATGATTTAGAAAACAATTTCAATGAAAGCATACCTAGGATATGATCTTTAAACGCGTTTTACTCAAAACTTGAAAATGTCCACTTACATCTCTTTGCTTCTCAGTACCTCAAATGTCGAAAAAGCTTTTTTAAAACAGAGTTAAAATAGCAGCATATTTAAAATGCATTAGACAAGGACTTAACAATTCTTAAAAATCGTAATCTTTTAAAGTAGTCTTCTGAGTTTATTCCCTTAAATGGCTAAATAAACATGCCATTAATTATGCAGTGTCTTTGCTTTGAGTCTTCGCTAGAATGTTCTTTTTCTACCCCAATGATATAAATTATTAAATATTCAGAGTGTTTCTTGGTAATTTTACAGATTTCATTAATGTAGAACTGATTAATTTAGATAAATCAGTATAATGTGATAAATGTATTGAGCCGAGCATTTCTTCGTGAATCTTAATTAGGATTATAATAAGGAATATTTAAGCACTGTTTGAAGCTTTAATTACTCCAATGTACTCCAACATTAAATTATTCCAACATTAAAAACAATATCAGTTAAAAAATACATTACTCCACCAGATTACCGAATTGAGCTAAGTTTATAAATTGAGTGTAAGTAATTCAGAAATACATATAAAATAAGTTAAGAATTAATCCAAGTATTTTTTTTAAATCCTATTTGAAAATGTTTAAAAGCATTTTGAAGAATAGATATTAAGACAATAATCCGATGTAAAAATTTTAAATACCTAATAGAAGTCTTTGTTTTCAATATGCGCAAACTAAATTAAATACGAAAAAATAATGAACTATTTCTAAACCTGAAAGAAACATTAACGAAACTTTTCGAGTGATGTAAACGTTTTTCATTTTGAAAATTACTATTGGAAATTTTGACGAGCACTTGCATAAATTTCAGTGCTTTAAATTTAAACGAAACTAAATAACCTTGCACATGGGTGACGAAGAGAAGGACAAAGGGATATTTACATAAATGAACTGAAAGATATAGTAATATAACGCTTCATTTCATTTTTAAAATAAAGCAATCTAATATATGCAAGAAAAATGTTAACTCTTGTGCTACAAATTGCAAACAAAAACACAGGGTAAAATTTGATACTTGTGCAACATTATAGGTACTTCTTGCTCTGATTTCAATACATTTGAAAAACAAATTTCAAAAATGAGTTTGAGTTAAATAGGTTTACATTTAATTTTATGAAACAACATGGTATCACTTTCAATGATTGACATTCTACAGTTTTCTTTTTTGTACTTTTTCAATATTACTATTTCAAAATCAATGAAGTTATGGACCGAACTATTAATTTCTTATTAAACTTCTTTCCGGCGTCTCTCCCACTTTTACACTAGTCTGTTCAGGAAAATAATAATAAAATAAGTTTGAAAGCCCTTCGCCAACAAAATAAAAGGAAGCTTGAATGGAGAATTATGACTTTTATAGCTATATAATATCACAAAAATAATTGCATTTCGTACTTATTCTATTTAAATTGAGTTCTTTATTTTTTCATTGCAATATGCTAAATTACAATTTTCTCCCTTTCACTTTTGTTGTTTTTTTACTTCTTACTAATATGCAGCAAGATTTCGAAATAGTTTTCCAAACATATATGCACGGATGCCGGAGATAAGCTAAGGATATGTACGAAAGTAGATTACTGGCGTTCCTGAAGCGCATATCGTCACCTCAGAGCAACACTATGACATCTAATTTCAGAAATAACCTTAAGATATCCTACTGTAGCTTTGAAGCGACGATATGCAGCGACCCTTGCTCGAAATTTCAACATTCATAAAAAGCGTCTGTCTATCCATCTCTAGCTTTCGCTCTGTTTTGATGTTATTCAAATTTACAACACATTTCCAGTGTCAGCTTATAGCATTTTTGCTGAAAGTAAATACTTTAGATCAATTAATTTCATTTCTCTGCCAAAAGTTTCCTTTTCAGTAATATGTTTAATTTTTCTTCAAAATATTATTTCTAAATAGCATATTTTGTAAGTTATGCTTTGATAGTTCTTTCAAACATAAAGTAATTTTTTAAAAAAGCCCCTTTTTGATCATTTATTCCGTTGATTACATTCAGTAAATGAAACCCAAACTTGCATTGAAAAACGACTGTTCTTAAGTGTTGGTCTAATAGGTAGTATTGATTAATTTCAAGTCTTAAAGAATCAGAACAAATTTTTCCCACAAATTTCATATTCAATCAAGCAGCTTCAATAAATTAGGGATTAAAAACAGAAAATATCCGGCAATGATTCTTCAAAATGATGCGGCTAAAAAAGAGCCTAAAGTAAAAAGCATCAGTCTTACATAAAAAACACTCTATATCTGCAGGAAAAATACAGTTCCATCGACTTCAAATAAGAGCAAAATAAATATCACAGTATGAAAAGAATTGTCCAAGGAATTCACATCCAATATTTTTTTCAGATTTTACCCGTGAGATATAGCATTTGATACTATGATCAATAAAAGTCACACGTTATAGTTTCTATTGTAGTACTGAAAATGACTTGTGTGTTTTGAAAAGTAAATATCTGAGATGTAACGACTTCAGAGTTCAAATGTACTTTCAAGCTATTGTACATGAAGTTTTTTTCTAACTCCCTTGCTCACAATGTACTATAATATGCAACCAGGGGCGGCAAATAGGGGGGTCAAGAGGGGGCGGTCGCACCCCCAAAATGTTTTGAGCAGAATGATAGAAAATGAGTGAATTCAATTTATGTAAGTCGGAAATCAATGTTCATTAAAGGAAATCTCGCAGGTTCTCAGCAACTATTTGATAAAACTATCGACACATTCTCAGACCAGAAAAAGTGTTTTTCGTTATTTGGATGATGACTTGGAAATTCATGAAGCATTTTCGGCTTTTTCAAAACATAGGAAATTGATAGAGAACCCTGGTTAATTTTAACTAAAGAAGACAGTGCCTCATATAGGCTAAATATTTCACACTTGTGTCCCCAGTGTAACGATGGTATGTCCAATATGAGAGGCTCATGAAAAGTGGTGTATCTGCATGGTTTTCACAAGAAAATTCCTTGATATTTTACAATCACTTTTACGCTCATTTTTTTTTTTAATGTATATTTATTTAATAAGTGTTCATCGCTTTCTTCTGATAGAAACACGTTTCAGCTGCTCAATACATTATAATGCTTTCATAGAAACTTCTTAAAAATGCATGTAATTATTGAATAAAAAAAGACATATCAACCAAATACCTTTTTATAGGGCTCTATAATTATGCAATCGCGGAGTGACACAAGATAATCTTCAAGAGTTAAAACGATAAAAACATTTCTCTATAACTTCAAAGCAGTGATTTGGCGACTGGAAGAATTATTGCAAAACGATTCTTTCAGTGGTGAAAAAGCTCATGCACTTTAGCATGTATGACTTCGTTTGAATTTTTATCCAAATTTGTTTGCATCGGGAAAAGGTTTTTGAAAAATGCTTTACTCTATCAAAATCTATATCTTCAATCCGCTACTCGACAGGGGTGGATTCAGGGGAGGGTCAATGGGTCAGCTGACCCCCCTCAGACAAGATTTTTATTTAATGATTACACTGGGGAACAATTTGTAAAATAATTTCTGTTGAGTTTGGTTTTGGAGCTGTTTTATAGTTAATTACGCTTGCTGATTTCAAAACTGTAATTAGTTTTCTTCTACCACGTCACGTTTTTTCTCTAACACTTATGAGAATATAACTACTCTCCTCGGAATTGAGCATCATGGATCGAGACCCGAATCTATAAGTTTTGGGCCCCCCTGCAACAAAATCTGTAGGACCCCTCCCCAGAGGCCAGCAGTGTATATTTGCAGCGTTAATAAGTCTTAGTGCTACTTCTTTTTTCAATTTTCTTTTCCATTTCTTGGACCGTTGGAGCCCTTAAGGACGCAAGCCCCTTGCACCGTGGGTAGGCAGTTCTGCGCCTGCATGAAGCACTATTGTTCTTCTAAGTTTTTCATTTCGGCATTTCCTAGTCTGTCATTTGAAAAGATATATGCCGGTGTTTTTGATGGTTCACAGACTCGGCAGCTTATTGAAGATGCAACTTTCATCGATACAATGTTATAGAAATTCAAAATAATGATTGGTTGGCATTCAAAAACATTGTTGAAGATTTTTTATTTTTTTTTTTTGGAAATAAACAAGCCCAGATTTACGCCGAAATTGTCCAACAATTTGTAGAGAGCTTCCAAATGCTTAATTCCCACATGAGCATCAAACTGCATTTTTTACGCTGCCATCTTGCAAACTTCCCGAAAAATCTTGGTGCTTTCAGTGATGGGCAGGGTGAGCGATTCTACCAAGATTTGAAGGTCATGGAGACACGATATCAAGGTAGATAGGATGTGTATGTAATGACTGACTGTTGCTGGAGCATCAGACGAGATTGTCTATAGATTAATCTCCAGAAAAAGTTAAAAGCGAAAATTGTTCCCTTAATATAATTTTTATCTTAATAAAATATAATTTTTAACTTAATATAAATACACAATTTTACTTGCGGTAGCTGTTATACAGTCGAACCTGTCTATCTCGAATTTTACGGGAGAGAAGAAAAATGCGAGATATGGAGGTTTCGAGATACAGAGGTTTGAAAAAAGTTCTAAAAATAAGTAATTGGAGCAATGACTCGAAAGTAAAACTTTGGAAGCAATTTTACTAATCAACAATGTCCCCTTCCTCTCAGTTTCCGAATGGATATAATTGCTGGAAAACTTGCTTCTTGTACATAAAGTTTTAATTCTGGAGGATTATGTAACTGCTAATATTAAGAAAAATGCTTTTTGTCTCCAAATTCCAGTTAATAAAGATCGTTGGGGATCGAATTCAAGAAAGACACTTTAGTCAAATTCGAGATATACAGGTTTTCAGAAAATTTCATTCGAGACAAACATGGGGGAAAACATTAAATAATTCAGTAAATTACCGCCCATTAGCCAGTGCTAAAGCAGAAATACGTGAAATACACCGCCAGCTCAGTCAGTTCCAGCCGAGGACTGCAGTTTCGTGCTTATTAGCACTCATCAGCCCGGCATAGGAAAGTGACTGAGCTGGAGATGGGAACTCTCTCTTAAGGAAGCCAAGAGTGCGAAACAAACTGGTAGCTAATATAGAATCAGCAGACCAGACGAGTAACCGAAGCAATGGTTCGGTTCAACTCGAAGATTGAACGCAAGGCAGGGTATATTCAGCACTTTCCTATGCCGGGCTGATGAGTGCTAATAAGCACGAAACTGCAGTCCTCGGTTGGAAATGAATGAGCTGACGGTGTATTTCACGTATTAAATAATTCCTTTATGTGCAGGGAAAATGAAAAACTTCGACATAGAGGTTTTTGAGGTAGGCAGGTTCGAGATAAACAGGTTCAACTGTAGCCTATGTATGAATAAAATTGATCATTGTAAACAGTGCATTCGGTAAGTTTTTACTTTATTTTACTTTATACGCACAATTTGTATCACTTTTGAAGGTATCCTGTAACTTGAAAAGTTGACGTGATAGACAAAAACTGCGATTAAGTTTGGATTCAGAGGCCAAAAGTTAGTTGAAAGCAAGTCACAGATTTAAGACAACGAAATTACTGTTTCCTAGTGTTATCATTCAAACTGAAATTTTTTAGATCCGAAACAATAGTATATAGAATTAATGTTTTCCCATTTTTGTTTCATTCTGTAAAGTTTTTCTTCCCAATACGTCATAATCCAAAGGATATATGACTGAGTTCGTATACTGGGCTACTGCTATTAAGAGTTTTTTGTTCATTTTCAAACGAACAATCACTTCCAATGAGCATAAAGTTTTTTCCGATTACTCTTCCACTTCAAATCACAACGTTTTGTGTGCTATAAAATATTTATGTAAATGTATCCAACTATTTAATACGGTAACGTGACCAGCCTGTCTGGAAAAGAAATATGATTTTTAGTGAAAATTTGGGGAAATATGATGCATGGCACAGGTTACGCCATTGAAAAATTTAGGGGCAGGGGATAATTTGAAAGGGTTTTGATTTAAAATTTTGATGATGCAGTCGTAACTTATGAGTTGGTATGTCATCACCCTTGGGGGGATTGGCACCCCTGTTTAGTTTTTTTATATGGTATAACACTCTGACGATTGAAACTTGACCCCCCATTCGAAAAATTCTGAATCCGCCCCTGCTACTCGACTATTCAAACCAGAGTTCAATCTACAATTGATCCGTGTCCCATACTACCGCAGTTCAATCTACAATTGAAACTGGAAATAGATTTTTAATAGATGTATATTTCAATCAATGGTGAAATTTTTCAAAAAAATTCTTCCTCCGAGAAAATTTCAAAGAGGCGCAAAAAAAAAAAGAAAAAGTGACAAAAATCCACATGATGATGTGAAATCAAACATTGATTTTAGAATATTTTGAATGAAGTAATAGATGAGGCAAGAAAAATTACAAGCAATATACCGGCAGAATGGTTTTCACATCCAGAGACTGCAGTTTCGTCCGTGTTATGGACTCATCAGTCTGGAATAGTGAATAACATAGCTGAAGGCAGATGATATCTCATTGAAGCTGAGAGCGCTGACAGGACTAGATTATTCACTGATGAAAAGTTTAAGCCCCTCACAGTTTTTGAAGTAGCCAGGGTGATTTCGAAGAGCAAGATATAAAAAGTGTTTTCATATATAACTTTGTGTTACTTCAATTATTTTTTAACTATTACAATCAGCTCAGCTAATAGAGAAAGATTTTTTTTATGTCTCAGGAGGTTAGAGAAATATTTTCGAAGCACACAAAGGGGGGGGGGGACTTTTCCATTTTGCTGAACTGGCAAAACAGCACGCACTGATAAATTAGTAACACGATTCCCTGCTCTTCCAAATTCCAAAAATAATGCATTATAACTTTTCCAAAAGGTATAAAAACTTTAGTAGCGAGATGTTTTGTATAATAACTTTTTAGTCAATGAATCAAAATTTTAATTGTTTCTAAGCACTAATTTTACTTATATTAAAACGATTTTATGACAACTTCTTGTTAGCTAATGTGTGTTTGGTTTCGCTTTAAGGTTGTACATATTTAAGAAACTCGACCGTCCAAATGAAATGGTGAAATGCCGCCACTGTATGCAACGCACTATTGAGATTATAATACGATATCGGACAGAAGGTATTGATATTCACGAAACTATTCACATTATTCTACAAAGCAAGAAAAAAAAAGAATGAATTACAAATTTCATAAATTTTCATTTTAATATCTGAAATGTTTCATGCAAACTAACCTATGTAGTTTTAGTAAGTCATGTAGATGTATGCAATTTTGCCGTTGAAACTCACATTTAAACTATTTTAACGCTCAAAAAAAAAAATTGATTGTGATCTGAAAATACTCAAAAAAAATTTAGAAAAATATTGTGGTAGAGATGTTTTGCCAGCCCTACTAGTTTTGGGTAAAATTGGAAAACACAAATTCTTAAGCACTCTAAGTGGGAAAATTTTGGCATTCATATCCGTTTAATTAATTTATTTATGGCTTTTTGAAAAAAAAAAAGGATGTATTTGCTTGTTCACATATCGTCGCCTCAGAGCAACAGTAAAATATTTAATCCCAGAAATAACACTAAGAAATCCTACTGTTGCTCTGATGCGATGATATGTAGTAGCAAAAAGCAAAATCATCAAAAAGCTGTGTACTTAAAAGTGTTCTTAAGTCATGCAACACAAAATTTAATTCGGCAGTTTGATCTTAAAACCAAAATTATATTCACAAAAAATGCACTCAATGAATTAACAAAAAATAATAGCTAAATAAATCCAAATTCTTTAATAAACTACAAGAAATATTGAAAGTAAAAGTGTAATAACTAAATTTCAAAGTTAATTAGCAAGACAAAAATCAACATGATTTGAAGTGAAATACTGGTATTTTATGACATTGAAAAAAGCATGAATTTGGAAGCAAAAATGCTGTTTTCTGTTAAGTAATAAATAACACTGATAGGTCAAATTAACGTGGCCTTCACTGTAGAAATAATAAATGAAACCATCATTTTTTGTAAGCTTCTTTTCACGCAATGTAGAAAAAAATACTCTGTCTGCAGTTCTTAAAAAAAGAGTGCTGCAGAAGTTACTTAATAAATACTGCAGAATAAAAATACTAGAAGAACAAATTAGCAAAGACCATCATTTAAATAAAACTTTAGGTTAAGAGTTTTCTTTTCCTTTAAAAGCAGAAAATGATTTGAACGTTTACAGGCCATTTAGAAAAAGAAATAGATACAAAAGACTCAAACAGTAAAATAAATTACCGTAAAGTGGGGCTACTCGAGCCTCCAGGGTCTACTTGAACATATGAGAAAACAAGTGTTTAAAATCCGTCCTGGTCCTATATAGCTCAATATAGAGCCTTAAAAAACTTTCTCCATGACAGGTAGCAGTACTAGGTAGAGGCTGAAGCATGAAACAAAGTTTCTGCTATTCCCGCCTTTTTCTGATGGAGGTTATGATTGCAAGTTGTCTAAACAGTTGCTTTTTGTGCCTGCAAACTTTCACATGTAAGTTCATGGAAACATCTGCTATTATCAAGGTCAAGATAGTTTTATGTTTGCATTCTATTTCTTAACAAAATAAGTGTTTTAAGGTTATAGCTATATAATTAACACAGTAACTAATATGAGTTAGTTAAAGTGCACTGGTTGCCTTAAAATGGGGCGATTTGAACCCAGCGTTCAAACAGCCCCAAACCCCATTTCATCACTAAATTATGTTAAGTAAGGTTTGTAATCCTTCAAAATAAAGAGGTTAGTTACTATTTATACCCGTTTTTTGGAGATCAGGGGATGAAAAGGGTCCGAAAATAAAAAAGAACCCAGTGAAGTAGGAAATAATGCGGATAACTAAGAGGAAAAATTACAATTCTGTCCAGATTCAACTAATTTCGGAGAAATGTCTTAGAGAGTGGAATCATTTCATTTTGACTTAAATATATCAGCTTGAAAAAATAATGGTTCGGTTCAACTCGAAGAAGTTAGAAGTTCTCTTCGAGTTGAACCGAACCATTGCTTCTGGTCACTCGTCTGGTGAGTGCTTATTCTATATAAGCTACCAGTTTGTTTGGCACTTTAGGCTTCCTTAAGAGGTTTTCCATCTCCAGCTCAGTCACTTTATACGCCGGGCTGATGAGTGCTAATAAGCACGAAACTGCAGTCCTTGGCTGGAATGACTGAGCTGGAGGTGTATTTCATGTATAACCATAATTTTTATGTTTCTATTAAAACTTTACAATGTGGTATAAAATACAAAAATTAAAAATTATTTAAATTTTTTCGAAGTTAAAACTTATATTTCAAGTCCGTAAAGTAAACGCGGTCTTCATTTCTTCAAAGAATATACGCTTTAAGAACGAACGCCATTTAATTTACTAAGGAAACTTACAACTGTATGCGTTTAGCACAATTAAAATGCTTTATGTAAATTACCGCATATTTGTATCTAATTTTAATCTTTACTAATAATAAAGCTGAAAGTCTCTGCCTGTCAGGATCTCTGTGACGCTCATAGCGCCTAGACCGTTCGGCTGATTTTCATGAAATTTCGCACAGAATTAGTTTGCAGCATGGCGGTGTGCACCTCGAAGCGATTTTTCGAAAATTCAATTTTGTTCTTTTTCTATTCCAATTTTAAGAACATTTTTCCGAGCAAAATTATCATAAGATAGACGAGTAAATTACACAGTTATCATACGTGGAACCGTAATATGGGCAAGCCAATCGGCGAGAAATTTATCATACATTATTTGTAAATATACAGGCGAACCAAAAGACCTTTTAATTTTCTACTACGGCAAAGCCGTGCAGTTGCCACTAGTGATAAATAAAAATAATATCTCTATCACACACTGCCATTCAAAATATTTCTAGCTTAGTTTTCAAACCTGGATCATACAAAGTAACTTATTTCAGAGACCATTTCGGTTCGAAAGGATTTCGTTATTTCCATTTCAATTTTCAGTTTGCGTAGTCGTTTATAATTAAATCACCGCTAAGCCAAACGAAACAAAATCTCCTCAAGCTAATACAGTTTGAAACTCAATTTCACCGTGCATTTGTCAGTTTACTGAGTAAGACATCAAATGCCACAATGTTTGGTTTCATAACATGTTTGATTTTCTTTATTTTGTTTCGAATTTGCAATTGCTAAAACGCACCGTTTGATGAAAGTATTCGTCATCTTATGAAGTGGAAAATTAACTTGAACAAATTCAATCATATCGGATTATGGCTATTTTTGTCTATGATTTAATGTTTATTTAATAGGGGATATCTCAAGAATAGAGGGAAGAAATAAGGAAACACTTACCTGAAATATTAAAGGGTTCCTTTAATTGGTATTTACCAGCCGAACTATACAGTATATAAACATATAGAGGGGAAAATGGTTAGCATATTATTTTTTGCAGTGAATAGAGGAGCGAAGAAAACTGCTTTAAAAAAAACAGAAAGAAAAAATAAATAGTTTATTTTAAAAAAAAAGTTTAACGATCTTTTTATTATTAATGCAGCAAATATGCTAAAAATCCATTTCAGTGTTTTCATATTGAGTTAGGTACGTTTAAGAGTTTCAAGTTCTGGCGTAAACAGGCTCAAAACTTCCAAGTGAGGAAAATCAGCTCGGGAGGAATCACACTTTAAAACTTTGGCTTTTATTTAGGATATTCTTGGAATAAAAGGACACCCAAACCTGTTTTTGTGCGGTGGATAGGGACCGCATAGAAAAAACCGCGCAAAAAATATCGCCCAAAAACTTTATGAGTAACTACAAAAAGTTGTTTTCGCAACACAGTTTAAAAATATTCGTTTATGCGGTGGATAGGAACCGCATAAAAAAAAGTTTCACGTTGAAAATAACCCCAAAACTTACAAAATAACTCGGAATTGCTTCTTTAAACTAAATCAAAATAAACCAAGTGATGATAATTTTGCTTAATAGCAGACAAAACTTCCAGAATCAGGAAGTTTTGAGAAGGTCGCAGTGACGTCTCATTGAAGTGCCCTTGCCGTCACTTGAAGGTTCTACCTCGCACTCGTTTTATAAATAATTTCGTCAATTGAGTCCCAATCTGATTGAAAATTTCACATAACGCACAAAAAAAAAGTCATATAGAAAAAGCTAGCACAAAAAACAGGTTTGAGTGTGACTATTATGCATCATTGTGTAAAGTATCAACTTTCTAAAACAATTTTTAGTTCTTGAAAAAGAATGATTTGTGCGATGTACAAATCATTTTCTTTGAAATACAAGAAAACTCTTTGGAAAACTTACACTTCATATTATGACTTATAATGGTTCCTTATAATCGAATATGTCCCAATTACAAGCCAAAGATTAAATATCAGGGAATAATGTGAAAATATGTGAGTAAAAATTCCAAACCCATGCAAATGAACTGAACAATTGACAACACAGTTTTTTTTTTTTTTACGGTGAAATTCTGTTACAACGAATACTATTGCATCGAAATATCCATTTCAACAAAGTAAATTTTCGGTTCCAATTTAATTTCCATTACATTGCTTTAATTCCATTACAATGAAATATCTATTACAACGAACAAAATTTTTGGTTCCTTGTTCCTGGAATCTTTGTTTGAAACCGTAAAACCGATAAAAACACCATTTTATGAAACAAAAAGTATATATTATTGATTTTAAATAAAGACACTTTTGAGTTTTTAATGGAATATTGCTAAAATTTCTTTTTGAATGATAATGAAATAGTTCACTTTTTTTTCCTTCGAATACGTGAAATGGTGTGGAGTTTTACAGATACAAGACCATCATATATTCACAAATTAACTCTATATTAATGAAATCTACATTCAATTTGCATTGGTATTTGCTTCTGTAGAACGCATTTAAAGTTTATAAAGCAAAAGTAAAATTTCAAGAAAAAAAAATTATTTTGAACATATCTTTAAGATACAATGTTCCTTTAATAATTGATGCTTACTAATACCAGTTTACATCAAATAAATCTAGATAATCATTAAAACGCACAGTGGAAACTTTGCGGTTTCATTTTCGTCTCAGAAGGACTGCTAAGATATTGATCGATACATAGCTGGAGCCATTAAACACCGTTTTGAGGAATAATTAGCACATATTATTAAAACCCTTCAGGAAAAAAAATGGGAAAAACTGCCAAAGATTAATACATTGTGGTTCATTCTATTGAGACTTCTATATTTTCTGGAATAAATCTTCAGAGTTATCGGATATTGGAATATTGACTTCCTTTGGAGATTTTCTGCTTAAATAATAATGGCGGTCTAAAAACGAAGATCATGTTTTATGTCGATTGAAATCTGAGGTGATAAAAATTTTGTTAGATGTTGGAAGTTTGTTTTTCCCTTTATATTGTTGTTTTTAATGCGAAAATAACTTTTAAACAAAATGAATCATAGGCGGGTAAGAAGGGGAGAAGTAATCAGAAGAACCTGGAACAGTTTTGAATCATCATTTCGAAAAGAAACGAGCTAATGTGAGCCTCACATGACTTCCTTTTACTCCAATTTAATGTAATTTCCCCAATATTGGGAATTTAAATGTGATTCAATAGTTTACTCTCTAAATATCACCAACAGTGGCCAAATTAAAACCAGATTTTTTAAAAAAATCACCAAATTTGTCGCTAAGTTGGCGACAAATCTTGGCGATCAAAAGACTGGCGATATATCGCCAAGTGTCCGCCAAATTGTAACACTACTTGAGTTTACATCGAAATTAACAATGATTTTCCCCCAAAATGGGCAAAAGATCCCATTAGAAACACCCAAATGCAACCAAAAGAGGAGGTGCACAATTGGACCCCACTAGGAGTCTACGTACCCAATTTCAACTTTTTAGGACATACCATTTTTGAGTTGTGCGACATAGATACGCACATCTACACATACGCACATCCACCCATACATACATATATACATACATACAGATGTCACGAGGAAACTCGTTGTAATTAACTTGGGAATCGTCAAAATGGATATTTCGTGTGTCTATACGTTCTTAGGCACTTATCCACGTGTGGTAGAGTCAAAAAAAAAAAAAAAAAAATCAACATTCATTCCCGGGTGAGAGGGTTAGTTAAGTTCGATTTTTGAGTGAAAATTTTTTCGCGAATGCAATACTTCTTTTTTTTTGTAAAAGGAAGTAAAAAGGTTTTTTACTTAATGTACACAGAAAGTTTTAGAGAATTGAAGGACTCGTTGCAAGAATGTGATGTGCCGCACGATGTGAAACTTCTGTAGGCCAATTTCCAACTTATAAAAATTATTTATAGAATTTTTCAAAGGTATTTAGCATTCTATATTCTGCAATACTAAAACCCGATATGTTTTTCTCCAAATCACATAATCCACTTTCATTTTTATTTCAATTTTAGTTAGATAAAAAAAAATTTTGATCGAAAAGTCACTCCTTGTGGCTTCTCATTTTTCTACTCCGAGCCCTTCAACTCAACTATGCTTTTAAGTACCAAGGAAATAAAATTCCCAAATAACAGTTCCAAACTCTAAGTATAAGTTAAAACCAACTAACAGAGCTTAAACTCGAAGAAAGAACTATGGAACAACAAATGTCTCGTTCAGCTTTTTCAACATTTTCCTCCTAATGATCCATTTTGACACTGATTGATAAGGTGTTTGTAAATCTAGAAGAAACTGCTCAGTTAAGTTTTGGATTTTTATGTCCCATACAACATCAAGATCTCAATTTGTATCTTATAACTAGATGTTGATTTTTTTTCCTGGAAAGATCCTATTGTGTTTTTTCAGTACTAAGAATTTAGTTAACTCTATCGCTTACAGGAGGTTAATATGATATTTTTAATAGGGTGGTTTCCTTCAGTCAAAAGTACTACGTTTAGTCATTGAAATGGATAGAATGAAGAAAAAAAGAATAACATGGACCAAAAGTATTTGTTCATTTTCCCAACCAGTTTTTTTAAATTATTTTTTTTAATGTCCGAATTTTTCAAACAAGGCGTGGTCTTGTTGACGTCACAAATGATGCACTTTGCCGCATCTTTCTACTACGTTTCCACTTTATGATAATCAGGCAGCGAATTGAAATTGCGCTCTGCGCTTACTATCAACCATATCGTTGCCAATACACGTGAGTAAAGATGCGAACGATGAAAGAACCACCGATTTGAGTAATTTTTTTTAAAATATTAAACTTATATTTAAAAAATTGTCAGATTCTATGTTTTTAAGCATGCTCTTTCCGAAAAAAATACTTTTAAAGTTTTGGAAACGGCCCCATTGCAGCAAAGATAAATTTAAATATATAAAATAATTTTAAAATCAAGTTTTTAACATTGTATTTTAAACGTATGACGCTAGTAGGAAGCAATACAATACAGTAAACTCCCGGTTATCCGCTTATTAAAATCGAGGATAAACTGTTAAAAAAGCCAAAATAAAAAGGACTATTAAAGTAAAATTTTTTCTTCTTCAAAAACTTGGCTGCATTGATGCACAATACTTTCTGCAAAACAATGTACAGTACAGTAAAAATGTTTTGTATTTTTGCTTAACAGAATTTCACATCAGTAAGGAACTACTCCATGTAGGTACTATGAAGAAAGCGCAATAAATAAATTTCACATCAATAAAAAAAACTGCATGTAGGTACTATGAAGAAAGCGCAAAAAGCAAATATGCAAATAAATAAACACAAATATCACAAAACAAAATCAACAAAATTTAAATTTACAACTTTTCGACAAGAAAAAGAAACGTTGGTATTTGTTTTTTTTTTTTTTTTGCTACGAAATGTTCCTGATTGTTGATAGACCTCGCTGAATTTCAAAGTTAGTGTACTGCGTAAAAATGTATAGCATAAAAAAATTCCGAAACATCACAGACAATTTCAGCATTTAAACTAATTTCCTGTGAGAAACAAGCTTCTTGGGCGAGAAAGTCTCCTTATAGGCTTCAAGTTTATTGAATGCAAGTTTCAAACTATTGTGAAAAAACATTTTTAACGTATGGTGTGGAAATATTTTTTATTAGGTATTTTGCTTTCAACTTCCACTTTGAGCTTAAATGAGTCCCAAACAAAGGCGAAAAAAAGTTTACATATTTTACTTTCGCAGGAACTAAAGGAAAATTGGCTGTTTGGTACTTGCATTTAATTCTTCCGTAGCTTTGATTCGAGGGCTTTTCTGTTGACTAGCTTTTATTAGGGAAGTTTCTAAATTTTTCAGAACGATTCCAGGTGTATTTCATGAAAAACGTTTAGCGGAAAACTTTCCCTGTTTTTGTCAGATATGTTACAGACAGAAATTAGACACATTAAATGATCATTATTTCCCATGTAACTTTCGCGATTTTTATTTTTTTTTATTTTCGTAACTTTTAAATTCATCTCTTACTTAAGTTATTATGAATGAATTCAATTGATTCGCTTAATTATATGGCTGAACAATCCTTATTACGTTTTATTTGCCTAAGTATTTAAAATATTTTATATCGACTACCTCATCATCACATTAAATTTTGACCAAAACATTTACAGAGAAAAGTACAGAACATCAAAAATTTTTTTGATTTGTTTATTTATTCATTTTTTTAAATTTATTCATTTGTTTTTTTATCAAAATGTTATTCTAAATTAAGGTTTCAGAAAACGAAATTAAGAATTAAATTTCATGTTTTGAAGATTTTTTTACTAACTGATGTACGTTGGTTTTTTCCATAAATCTCTTCAAAAATATTTCTGTTTTCTATGTTGCATCTTCAGTAAATCACAAATGAAAAATTACTATTCAAGCCACATTCCTAACTAATGTCACTACCAAGCAGTTGCAATAAACCGATACTTCAGGAAGAACTTCTGCACATGACTCATTACAACGAGATAGGAATGGAATGAAGAATGAGTAATTTGAACGCGTTTATGATGTTATATCAAAATTTGCCCGTCACGCCAGCTCTTTCCGCCTTTTCTGTTCGTTATTTTTTAGGTTTCTTACCCTTAAACAAAAACTTATAATTAATAAAAATTTTTGAAGACCCATCGAATTTTGTTGTCGACCTCAAATTAAGATGAAATTTGCGGGTCAGAAGTCATGTAAACTTTAAATACAGCTGTCCCTCATATAACTCGTACCGCGTAGTATCGAAACCGGGTTATACGAGACTTTTTTATAAATAATTTTTGAATAGTATATTGAACAATAACAAAATCCAATCTTTGAAAATTCGTTTTATATCAAAACCATTTGGTATTAAATCCAAGTTTTGTACCGTGTTATATCGAATGCGTGTTATAATAATCGCAAATTTCGTACCGTTCAATGTGTACGAGAACTGGTTACCGTAATGTTACACTGTACATTAAATGTTTTTCTATGTGACATAAGAAACATGGAAAAAGAAAAATAATTAGAGCTAGCAAAATCTGCTAGTCGCAAAAGCAGATTAAAAAATAAACCTTGAAAATTCGTGTCAAAGTCTTTCTCATACACTATTCTAGTAGCTTAGAAGAGACTACTTTGGTGCCGATTGGACCAGAAAGTAGTTGTTTTAATTATCAGGTGACAGATTGGGAGCTTGTTTGCATGAAAAATTCACGAAAAATGATACAGATAGGGGAAGGTGACCCAAAGCGGGTAGGTCGCCCAAAACGGGTAGGCCTTCGTCTGCCCCCAATGGTGTGTAAGCGGCGATGCATACGTATGTCGTGTTTACATGAACACCCCGAGTTTTAGTCAGCCCCAACGAAGCAGCAGTGGAACGGCATGGAGCAGCTAGGCTTAAAATTAAAAACTATATATATACATTTCTTTAAAAAAATGAAGTTTTGTTACTTGCGATTAGTCGAAAAAAATCATATTTTTTATTATCAATAATATAACGTTCTTCTGACACTATCCATCTACGAACTACGATAGTCATTTCGTTTGTTTCTTTTTTAAATTTAAGGTTGTAATTATTGAAATAAAAAAGTGCCTTCAGGCAAAGGCGGGTTGGACGATGCTGGTAAAGGATTAAATCATATATTTGAGTAAAAACGACAACAACGTGCATAAAGTACAAATAAAGTAATAAAATAGAGTTAAAAACTCAGCAAACAGCTGTTTCGGGGCTGTCATATGCAAGCCCCTTCATCAGTGCATAAAAGAAGAACGAAAAGTCCACACAATGTAGATCGAACCACAAATGAATTCGGTTCAGTTATTTTATGAATGATCGTTCGATCTACTTTGTGTGGACTTTTCGTTCTTCTTTTATGCACTGATGAAGGGGCTTGCATATGACAGCCCCGAAACAGCTGTTTGCTGAGTTTTTAACTCTATTTTTCTACTTTATTTGTACTTCATGCACGTTGTTGTCGTTTTTACTATTTCCATAGTACAAAGTTTTCGACTGCTTTTTTACAAAATCATATATTTGTTTATAATTTTTTGACTCATGTGTTGACTTAGATTGCTTTGGGCTCCCTGGTTGGTCAACGCGGGTTTTTCTAATGTTTGTAAAGTTTGATTGTAAATAAATATTGGGTTTGAAATAATACAAAAATTACACTTTTTATTTTGAAGTTCTAGAACCCTGCTAGGAAATAAAACCGAAATTTATGCGAAAAAATCCAAAAACTACAATTTTCGAGCGTCCTTCGAAAACCTACCCACTTTGGGCCACCCTTCCAAATTTCTTTACTTTTTTTTTTCAATGCCGGCAATGACATAGTTTTTTCCCTATTCTTACAGGAGTGTAGTTTCGCCTGATTGATCTTAATTAAGAAATAGCAACTCAGTTTTTATTTTAAAAGATCATCCAGTGATTAATAGTGAGTTCTGCGTCGTTGCTGTTGATTTGTAACAAAGCAAACAGAGAGCTGCACGAAGCTTTTTGATAGCGTATTATAAATTTTAAAATTTACAAGAAACAATTGGTTAACGTATGACACACTAATAATCTAAAAATGCATCAAGTGTGACAAAAATAAATATACATCTATCTGGTATTGTTGTATTTATCTTAATACTACTAATAATAAAGCTGAAAGTCTGTGTGTCCAGAAGTCTGGTACGCGCATAGAACCTATACTGTTCGGTAGATTTACAGAAAATTTGGCAAAAAATTGTTCGTACCATAGAAGGGAGCACCTCGAAGCGATTTTTTGAACATTCGTTTTTCTTTCTTTTTCTATTGCGATTTTCAACCCATTTTAACGAGCAAAAATGACCATAACATGAACGAGAAAATTATTGTAACATGGACGAGCAAATTACCATAGCATCGACGAGCAAATTATTGTAACATTGACGAGCAAATTACCATAACATCGACGAGCAAATTAACATAGCATATTAGCTACCAATTCATCATCCACTATTCGTAAATACACAGATGAACCAAATGACCTTTTAATTTTCTACTACGGGCAAAGCCGTGCGACTACCGCTAGTAATAGCATAAAAATGAAAAAAAAAATGCTACATCATTAAGAACGATTTATAAAGCGTTTGCAAACAAGGAGTAAAAGAGAAAAATGTCTGCTGAGAAATACATCAGACAACTATTTCAGCGAGACAAGCAAATCAAGTACAGGTTTCATACATATAAAGTATTTTACATTAAAATTTTTTGTAATTCTAACATCAAACTTTTTTTTTTTGGTCTGAATTGAGTCGTGTTTTGTTGAGACATTTATTTTCTGATACGTTAAAACGTATGAAGAAAAATGGGGTGCATGTAAACAATTTTTTTTAATTATTATTTTAAAGAAAAGTATTAATATTTTAGCTCAAAAGTGTTTCCATGGTTGAACAGTCTTTGAATTTGAGATTTTTTTTTAGAAAGCGTTCTTTACATTATGGTATTTAAAAAATGTCTTCAATTTTGCACATGTGCCTCTATAGGGGAGCACATATAAACGTGATTACAATGCAGCATAAGCTGCATACTTTAAAGAAAAAAATATTTAATTTGAAACATTTACTCAAAAACCGATTACATAGACGGGTTTGTAACCATACTGGGTCAGTTTTAATTGTTCAGTAATTATGTCATCAAGAAAATATTTTTTTCCCTAACATATAGCTACTCACTGTCAAATTTAAGTTTCGTATTGGGTTCTGATATACACGAAAAAATAGGGATATACACAAAAAAAACTTCTAATAAAAAGACTACATTTAGTACAAAGAATATTTCACCAAGTAAATATTATTCTAATTATATATTGCTTTTAAGCTTCATGGAAAGTTTGGTAAAGTAAATAATGGTAATTTAAGTAATCAGGCAGAGGTTGATGATGCTTCAGATTTTAACTTAAGTAAAATATTTTGTGCCTTTTTGTTCCATATGAGTATTTTATGCCACTCAATTGTAAACCAATAATTTAGTTTAAAAATGGATTGTAAAATAAAAGATCATAAAAATGTATCAACACATATCCTCATATAAATAATAGCAAATGATCGAGTAACCCGCGAGTTTCAACAATGAAACCCGCGCCACGGCATGATAATTTCATAATATGTTTTGGTAATGCTTTACATGCAGGGAAATGCGTTATTGTGACAAGGCTAAACTCAATCTGGTAAATTAACTGTTTTACTGGTAAGACAGTCATTTTAGGGAAATGAAGAAGAAAAAAAAGTTTTTGAAAAGTAATACTATTCACTGGGGTTAGGGTTAAAATATAAAATATCAAAGTATCTCCAAACATGCAATTGCTTCGTTCAAAGGTAGTAGTGTAAGCAATTTTCACCCGTTATACCTTGACAGGCGACTTTCTAGTTAAATAATAATGATAATAATAACAAGTAACAATATATTTATAGCCTGATTATAGAAAATTATAATCATAAAAGTTTACACATGTTGTCCATAGTTGTCCATAGATGTTGTGTTTACAAGTGTCCCTTCATCTGCCATACAACTAACTTGCAAAAAGAAAGAATTTTCAATTTAATAAGAAAAAATTAAATGTTGTTATAAAGTTCCTTGAATGTTTTTATTGTTTTGAAAATAATAAACTTTCACATTTTTTTTTCTGAATTGCAAGAAAAAAAGAAAAAAAAAATGAACATTTCGATCATGCTTGTTGGAAATGACGTGACTGAACACAAGCAAAAGTACAAAAGTAAGAAAAGATACAGAAGTTTGATAAAAGAGACTGCGGTCTTCAACTTCCAAAAGAGAAAAGATAATTTAGCGCAATAGGAAAAGAATTTCGAAGAATTCACATCCAATATTTTTCTGATTTTGCCCATGAGAGATAGCATCTGATGGTTTTATCTATGAAATTCATGCGTTACATTTTTCCTCTAAAGCACTGGAATGAAGTATATTTGCACACACACACTGTGGTTCATTTATATAGTCATTAATTTAACTTTTACTTCCTTATTTTTTGAGAAAACTGTAAAATATTATTAAAAAGTTTAAAATAACAAAGTTGCAAGCATAAAAGAGCAAATTGAATAAAAAATATGTACGTAAACTATAAATTTTTGCCGCAACTTATGTCTAGATTTTCCCAACAAATAACTAATATTTAATTTTTTCTGGCATTTCTTACACACATAACAATAGCAATAATAATAATTTATGCTTTTGAATTTGTACATTATTTCTGTGAAATTAAATTCAAAACACTACTTTAAATTTTCATGCTTCTTTTCTTAACGTATATCTGAAAACGATGCTGAAAATTGTACTTAAATTTCCGTAACAAGTAAGTATCCATTAGTTTGCGACTTCTCTTGATATTTTGAAGTCAACTAGTCATCAGAATCATAAACTAGTGCAAATTTCTGTAACATTTGCATTTGAAATAGTAATAAATATATATTTTTTTCTTTTTTTTTTACAATTAACTTGCGCTTTCATAGTTGACACTTGAATAACTCAAAAATGCAATTACTACATTTATACTGTACGATTTTATATAAAAATAAGATAATGTAGACATGTATTATAAAAAAAACCCTCTATTACAATATTAATCTATATTTTACCGAAAAGATTTGCTTAAGAAAAGTTAAACATGAAACTTCAGATCGATTCCAGAAAATGTAAATGAAAAGAATGAAAATTACAAAAAGTTCTTAAATTTATTTGAAAGCATTCGAAAATTTAAGGTGCATCTTGTTTCTCATAAGTAAAGCAACTATTTAAGAAAAAGAAAAACAATAAGGTAAAAATAAATGAGAATGACATTAAGCATCGTGTCATGGTAATAAAACAGTTGTGTAGAGAGATATCGCAACATTTTACTCGTATATCCTGCGCGTGTTGTGCTAAGCCTATTTTTTATGCAGATGCGAAAAACAGCATAATAAATAGTTCTCCCATATTTTTGTCGCATGTCATTGGTTTACATGATTATAACACTCTTCTGTTTTTGATAGTTATTTACTGATTTACACATTACATTGCCAGTGATCCATTATTCATCGTTCAGATTTTCAATAATTTGAAGTTGCTAAGCCAGGTTTCAACTTTGAAGCACTTGAACTGTCGGAGATATTTATGAAACACCGAATTATCATTCATTTGCGAATTTGGCTGTTTAAACATACTCATACAGTTTAAAATATTTATACCAATCGAAAAAGTGTTTTTTTTTTTTTTTTTTGGCGTGAAATTGAATAAGTTTGGAATTTCCAAGTTATATGGAACACTTTTTAGGAATTTTGAAATACAATTCTAAACCTTTAACACAATTTAGTCGTTGGCGTATGATACGATCTGAGAAATCTGATTCAAAATTTGAATCTCTGCCCATCGTCTATTTGTTAACGATTATCTGTTAATCGTCTATTTGTAAGCTTGCAATTAACTCAGGCAAAGCTTTACAAATAATTCCCAATATTTGCTCTTGATTTTGCTTTTGCAAATAACGAAATTTAGTGGTAGTGATTGTATTGAAGAGTCAAGTATTCATTAAAAAGATATAGAAGAAAGTTTCATGATGCCCGCTACATGCGGCCCACATCCAGTTTGTTGACGACAGAAATTGGTGTCAAATCAGCAGAAGTCAAATTTAAAAAAAAAAAAATCTTACTACTTACGAACCCCTAAATATTAGCTTTCGGTTACTTATTTTTATGTTAGATGTATGTGAAATATGACAGTTAAGTTAAAGATTTGTTCAATCAATTTCAAAATGAGAGTCGTAATTTCCTTTAGTATTATGTCATACTAATTTCTAATTAATGTAATATTCTTTAAAGCATATTTCTATGATTTATCCCCATCATATTGCTGTTTATATTTTTGTTACTTGGGAATGGATTTTGTTTTTAGATCAATTCCTCCATCAAATTAATGGTTTATGATTCGAAGTACTTTCCGTTAAATTTCTCGGACTTCTTTTCCTTTTCTATGTTTTTCAGTTTCATTCACCATCATTTATCAATACTTGGTATCGCTAATACTTTGCTTCACTAAGCTTGACAACAGAAAATAAGTTTTTCACTTTTTTCATTAAATTTGTTTCTATGAGATAAAATCTTCCGGTGAAAATCGCAACACATCAGCAAACAAAAATCAATCGAAAGTCGAATGGGTTTACGAGGCGTCTAGCTGAATCAGACATTTCTAGATTGGAGTTTTTATAGCTCGTTTTTTACACGTACTTGCAGTCTATGATTAGTTTTGTCCCAGCGCGTGAAGTATTGGAAATACAAGAGATACATTTTTATGATTATATTTTTCTGTACATTAAAAGACATTACATCATTTTTATTAGCTTTTAGTGCACTTGTTCAGTTGTGGTACCAATTTATTTTAGAAAAGAAATTTAATCATTCAAAAAAAAAAAAGAATAAATAAATAAATAAATAAAGATAAATACAGTTGATCTCGGTTAATACGGAAAGTTAAATATCCACAAACTTCTTCGTATTGACCGTTATTCATAACAATTATGAATAAGTGAGGCAGTGAAAAATAAATAAATGCCTACGTATATTTTAAAATATTAGTACTAGTTATTACTGTTAACATGCACATTGTAATATAATTATGAGTATATTTTAAAAAAATAACTAATTTCTTAGAATTGAATGTTTTTGGAGAAGATTGAAAAAGGAAGATAATAATCGATAATCGCGGAACAGGTAGCAAGTCCACAATAGAAAATAAGCCTTTTTATTTCCGAGTAAATTGAAATATTCACAAGTTTACAAGTTTTATTTTATATGCAAAATATTTGAAAAGTTTCTTCTCGACACACAATGGTCCGTTTATAACGTCACAAAATGAAAAATAATTTGTAAAAAAAAAAAAGAAGTCAGTATTCATTCACTAGCAATTTGTACATTTTCAATGAAGATATCAAATATTTCTGTTAGTAAAAGGTGAGATTTTTAATTTAATGTAGGTTTTAAGCTTGATATTTGTAGTGTCATTAAATAGTAAGCTAAACTTAATGAACAAAAAGATCGTTTTAGCCCCGATTGCGTATTAAATGTGGTCGTATAAAGAGAGTTCAACTGTATTAGTAACTATAGTTAATCTACACTAGTAACATAAAGCTGTAGAGTTTGTTTATTTGAACGCGCTACTGCTTGTATTAGCTATAATCAGATTTAATTTTATCGTATAGCTAGGATTAATGTTTCAAACATTTTATGAGACTCTTCTTCATAAACAACCTTGAAAACTTTATTTCATTGCTTATTAGGTCAGCAAAACAGTTATTCATTTGTGTATCAGCTTGACCCACGTTAGGTCAAGTTGATTCGTTTCATATTTTTTTATATGAAAAACTAGAAAGTGGCCTGTTAAGGTATGACGGCTGAAAATTGCTTCTACTCTTTTACATTTTAATCAAACACATTTTTGTTTGGTGATATTTTGATAGTTGAATTTTAACCTTAACTCCAGAGGATTAACCTTAAACTACAGTAGATGGTGTTAATAGTTCACCACTTTTTCATACCTTTTCTCTCCTAAAACGAGTCTTACCACCAATACGATTAAATGACCGGATCTAGTTCAGCCTTGTCAAAATCAAGCCTTTCTGTGCACGGTCAAACATTACCGAAAAATATTACCAAATTATGATACCGTGGCGCGACTCGCGCGTTACTCGATCATTCGCAATTATTTGTGTGAGGATTTTCGTCAACTGAGGTTTCGAAATCAATATTTAATAGAAAAAATAGTAGTAGTAATGCATGAAATTTTAATTTCTTACGTAACATACGTAACAATTTTGGAAAAAAGGAAAATGTAAAAAGTAGTATATCAACTGTACCATTGTTTTGCCTACTATTTTATGCTGATCGTATTGTTCGTACCCCTTGTAAATAGAAAATTAATAAAATAAAACATTGTAATTAGTATTGTTTGCAGTGAGATTTTTGGGTTAACTTTTCAAATTTTGAAAAGGTTAAAAAAACAGGATAAAAAAAATCGTTTTTTATATTTGTATCATTCTGGAGGTTACATTCTGAAGCTTTCTCTAATTTCAAAATATGTGAAGGAAATCTCAAACTGATTCAAAATAACTTTTCATTTGCCAAAAGAATAATTCTTAATATTTTAAGAAAACAAAATCTGTAGCAGAAAATATGTGAAGGAAATCTCGAACTGATTCAAAATAACATTTCATTTACCAAAAGAATGTTTCTTAATATTTTAAGAAAAAAAATCAGTAGCAGAATTTATCAAGAATAAAAATGCTTTGTCAGCTATCAGAAGTAAAAACTTTATGAAAGCTTAAATATATGTTTTTTCGTTCAATAATCAGGAGCGTAAAATTCTAGTCTTTACAGAGATATCTTGCTCTTCTTTGCTATTTTCTGCAAACAAAAAAAATTGTTTTTTTGTCAAAAATTTTCAGAAATGAAGAAGAAAATGTCTTTCTTTCCGTTCAGTATAAAATAAATAATTCTAATGTAAGGGCTTAAACATGACTTCAATTTTTTACGTGTTGGCGAAAAAATCTTTTAAAACCATAAAAGAAGCAACATTTTATTTCGATTTCTGATTAAAGTGACTTCTCCCTTATGGTTTTTTGGAGTATTTAAATCTTGTTTAATATTAAAAAAGATTTATGGCCTAGGTATAAAAAAAAAAAAAAAAAACACAATGCAAGAGAGAAACTCCATTTTTTTTTTGGTTAAATTTATAAGTACACGAAATATATTTACGTTTTTACGAAAGTTAGTTTATGAAGTAGAATTCGTTGCTACGTATAAGAGCATTAAGAATGTTTTGAGGTATACTTAGTTAAGTGCATTAAGATTATTTTGAAAATTTTCAACTAACTCGTTTTTACAAGAGCATTAAATATATTAACGTATTTACGTAAGTGAGTGTACGAAGTAGCATACGTAGTTACGTTAAAGCGCATTAAGGATATTTTGAAGTACATTCAGTTAAAAGGCAATTAGGTTATTTTATATATTAAAACATTTTAACTAACTTGCTTTCAAAATTATATTTATCTCATTTTTCTAACTGTAGTTTTGCAGTAGTGCCTATGCTGTTTATTCGAGAGCAAAAAAAATATCAAAGATATTTTAGCATCATATTGGGTTGATAATCAAACCTGCAGCCGCCCGCCTTCTCTAGTGGTCAGAGAAGTCTGACTGCGACAGGAAGGCCCGGGTTCGAATCCCGGCTCGGGCCTTGGACGTACTTTCTCTCTCCTGTCCTTTCTTTGTGTGAATGTGTTGTAATGCTGCGATTGGTTGCTCACTTTATAACCGGTTCCTTACAGCATGTGTGTACTGTAGAAGTCGGACTTCACACCAAATTACGGTACAGTTGAAAAAGTGAAGCAGCGCACCCCAAATTGCCAGCCTAGCTGGCACACGACAACAACAACAATCAAACCTGCATTCCAAATGACTTTTGTGGGAAAAAAAACCAAACTGTTTTTTACAAATATAATTTTAATAAAAAATGACTCGCTTTTTTAAAAATCTCATTAACTATGTTTGAAATGTGTTTTATAAGTGTACATTCCATTTTGATCAGCAAAACTAGTTTAGGAAAACTCGTCAAAGTTCAAATAGTTATTGAAAAATGTGACAATTGCAACGGTTCAGAACAGCATTGGTATCATTCATGTAGGGATGTTTCTATAAATGATGTCAAGCTTTGAGAGGGGGAAGAACGTGTCGTAGTCAGGCGCAAAAATAACAAGAGCGTGGCGGGAGTGGAAACGTGCGGTTAAGTGACAGTTAAGAGTGTAAAAAAAGAAAATACGAAAGTTTCACTTCTATCGAGTTCCTTCGTGACAAACCTTTTTTTTTTTTTTTTTTTTATAACGCGATATGTGACAAAAGTAAAGATAAGACGAAGTGTGGCAAAGAAGAGGGGATCAAATATATTGAAAAATCGTAGCATCATACTTGGACAGCCTTTTTTTCTTTTTCTTTTCTTTCTTCTTCTTCTTTTTTTTTTTTTTTTTGCATATTTTATTCGTAATGATTTTAGTGAAGTGCAGCATTCAGTAAATTTTGCGTTTGAACTCTGAAGCTAAAAACTGTTGTTTACTTTTTTAAGCATGTGTTTGAAAAATATCAACACTAGGAAGCTATGGTCATTCAGGGTCGCTTTGAACCTGGGCTGAAACTTTGCACGGCTTTTTAGATTTTAGTACACTTGACTTCAGAAAAAAAAAATTGACCAGTGTTGCATGCATACAGCAAGATTATAAAATAACCTTGCCGGTATCTGTTTTTTATTTCACAAAAGAAAAGAAAGAAAGAAAACGGTTGGCTATATTGCACACACACAGTTATAACTTCTTCATTTAATAATTCAACATTTCTTTCAACAACTGTTCTTTCAACATTTACAGTTTAGAGCTACGATCAAATTTGTTGAAAGTTGCTTGATTGGCTTTAAACAGCTTGGTACAGAGCTTGTTGCTTTAATTAATAAATTCTGAAATGTTTTTTCGGAGCTACGATTAAAATTGTTCAAAGTTGGTTTGTTAGTCATATCTTACGCAGCTTATTACTTCATTCAGTAATGCTTTAGTTGTTGTTTGGAGCTACAATTAAAATTGATAAAAGTTGCCTGATTGACTGAATTGTACACAACCTCTTGCTTTATTTAACATTTCTGAAGTTACTGCTTAGAGCTACGATTAAAATTTCACTGGTTGGCTGTGCTGTGTTACACATAACTTGTTGCTTCATTCAATAATTCTGAAGTTGCCGTTTGGAGCTACGATAAAAATCACTGAAAGTGCTCCTTCTGCATATTAATATTCATGCAAAATTAAGCATGATTAATATCTTGTAACGTTGTGAAGTACAAAATGGAGTTCAATTTCAGGGAAATCTTGTTTTAGCTGTTCTAAAATTGCAATACTTTTATTAAAAACATTTATTTTGCATTTCATTTCTGATTTCACTTACTAAATGGCAAGCTAACTTTAAACCAGGCTGATACTTCATTTGAAATGTATTTAACTTTTCATTTTTCTCAAATTCGGATAATTACACAGTATTTTAGGAATATTTATTTTGCTTTATAACAACAATACGTCAAAACATGTAAAATATGAGAAAGACAACTTAAATAGAAATTGTGGCTCAAAAAGACCATGAATGACTTAACTCAAGTGTCAAAAGTTACGGTGCAGCTGTAACATATCCAACGTAAAATCTAAAATTCACTCTCAAGAACTCGGTCCTCAGTATAAAAGTACTGCCTAAAATAACCACTTTTTCTTTATGTTATCCAACCGTTTGAGCAAACATTGTCTTATGGTCTTCTGTGACGCTTACTTTCTTTCCGGCTTAAATGGATACATTTCCAATCGATAACTCTACCAATGCAGCGTGGAAAAGCATTGTCTTAAGTGGCTGCTGTTACTTCACTGGAAAATGTTTCTTTAATATTTATCGTATAATGGAATCGAATGAAAAACGGAAACTCCGATGCTTAAATAAGATTTTCTCTGAAAGTGTTCCTTGGCCATCTTTCTTTAAGGCACAAAACTTTCAAATGAGTTCTGAATACGTAGTTCTTGAGCTCAATATTAAATTATTGATTCTCTGCTAGAGTTAAGTTTTATGGTCAACCTTTTTTTAAAGGTCAACTAAATTTCTAAGGATTCTTATGAAACTTAATTTTTTTCAGGTTTCTGTTTTTATGGGAAAATAAAGAAAAAATGGTTTTAATTCAAAAAAATAAATAAATAAATAAATAAATGAAAATTTTACATTTAAAGATCAAAATAATAAAACTCTGCAAATGTTACAAATTTTGTCGGTCGAGTGGGGGAAGGGCGCTTAAATATCGTACGATATCAATATATATATTTTTTTTCATGAGCAAGGAATGTTACTAGGCAACCATTTTCACCCCAGATGATTTTTAAAAATATGGAAACTTTAAAAAATAGGGAATAAATGTAACTTTTTTCATATTTGGCGAATTTTCAAGGGCCTGATTGGTTATTCTAAATATGCTTTGGTTTCCAAAAAAATTTTACACGAATACTATATGTCAATACATAACTTTTCCCATCACAGGCGATGAAAAGAAAAAAAAAAGGTGATGAAAAGAAAAAAAAAAGGCGATGAATGATTTTAAAAAATTATACATGATAAATTTTTTTAAAGAAATTAAAAATGGCAATTTTTACATATTTGGTGAAATTTCAAGGGGTTCGCGGGGTATCTAAATATATTTTGATTTTTAAATTTTTTTTTACACGAACATTTGATGTCAGTACCCAACTTTTCCCACCACAGGCGTTTTCGATTTCAAAAAAAAGTAAAAATCTACCCACCCTAATGTATAGTAGGGTCGGTTGGGGTAAAGAGGAACAGAGTTTTACTGTTTCAATTTTAGATCCATGAAGGAATTGAGAAAAAAACTACATTGTATCCTATACTACTTTCTCTGAGAGTAACTGGGTATCATTTTACTATTCTTTAAACTGACACTCTTTATCCTAATGTCACAGCAGGTTTAAGTGAAAGAAGCTTTGCGAGTATATCAACTGCTAACATAGTTTTGGCGGGTAAGAGAGATTCACAGTTCAAGATCATGGACACCGATAGTAAAAGGGGGGACATGGGAGGTATACCCCCAAATATTAGAAAAATAATGAAAAAACGATCGTTTTATTCTGCTCTTTTAAAAAAGATGTTTTTAAAAAAAAATTCGGTGCAGAATGAGAGTATAAGACTCGCTTCGATGACTCTCACTCCAAAAAAATTTTCGCGACGTAAAAAAATTAAAAAAAAAAAAACTGTCTTGCGAATGTCGCACGTTGCATACGAGTTGAATCGCAGGTCTTCATTCAAAAAGGCATTCTTCTGGCTGATTCTTATGTAAAATAACCCCTTGTTTCCAAATATGACCACCTTTTAGTCATCATCCCCCCCTTTTTAGAATCTCCCCCCCCCCATGATTCAGAGCCATTTTTTTTTTATTTCGTGGGGGAAAAGGGCATTACAATAACCGTAGACATTACAGTCTGAGTAAAAACTTTAAATCCAGTGCACTTTTTTGAGAAATTAGACACACCTTTTAATCTTAGGATCAATAAGTCATGTGAGTGATAATTATTAACATTAAATACAAGTAAAAATACAAAAACATTTAATTCTAAGTGTTTCATTATCAGAAAATATTACAGATAAATATTTGAACCTGAGTAAAATCTTTAAGGCCAACATAGAAAAAAGCATATGAGGACAAAAATTCAAATATGTATAAGCTTGTGTGGGAACTATTTCTTCAAATGATTTCAAATATTCTTGTTTTCATGAATAAAATTAGTTTTTGACAAAATTCGGGATGTATTTTTTACCATTCATTTTCGATGGTGCATTTCATCTCTATTGATGAAGTAAAATGTCTCTCCTAAGCATAAACTCTTCTTGCTAAGTCACCCAATAAGTTCTCGATTTGGTTAAGATCTGGAGACTTAGTTGGTCATTTCAAAGTTTCAACATTTTTTACTTGGAGCATATTTTTTGCACTGTTACTCGGATGGATAGATGCATTGTTTTGCTGATATTTTAAATTTTCTCTAGCAATAAATTCAGCATTTGGTAAAAGATGACTTGGGAGGACATTTTGATATGCTTGTGACTTTGTTTTACCTGAAACAAACGCAACTGAGCACACACCATTGTAAGCAAAGCATTCTCAAGTTCTGAGAGAGCCTCCATCTAATTGGCGCTTGTAGAATATTTCTTTTTCTTTTCGTAAATAATGCCAATAGTACTTCCGTCCGTTTGGCCCATCCAGACTCCACTTCTTTTCGTTAGAAAAAATTAGTTGTATTCATTGGTTATCCCAGGTCACGATTTCCTAGCTAAAGTTGAAACTCTCTATATTGTGCATTTTCAATAAATGAGGTTTAAGCAATTTTGCAGCATTAATAAAATTTCCACACCTTCTACTTGTGTTATATATCGTTTTTGACAAACATTTAAACCTATCGTCGGAATAAGTTTCCTGGTTGAGTACATTTCAGGTAATGTAATAATTCCCAAACTCTTCTTCCATGACGCGAGGACAAAGTTTTAACGGGTTTTCTTTTTACCCTAATTGTGTTTAAATCAAACAAAAATGTTGACTTCAGTCTTCGATCTTCCTATTTCTTCGCAATAGTGCGTCTACTTATCCTTGTTGAAGAAAAAGCTTCAATCTGCCCTCATTCTTAAACAGTTAACTTTTTACCAGACGATATCGTAACAAGTAAGACAAAAACTTTGAAGAAATTAATCACAAAACTGCAAGTTGAAGGGTTTCCACAATCTTGCTAACTGAGGTGACATTTATCACAGTATAAGTGCTTGCGTTTTTTTAAAAATACTAGTGGCCTTAAAGTTTTTACTCAAGCCGAAATGTTAACTTTGAATAAACCACTGCTTTCCTGGTTATTGCATGCTTTACAAATCCTGTCTGTTGCGTTATTTCTTACCGATGAACATTAATAATTAATAATACAATAATATTAAAATCCCTTTAATTTCATTTTCCTTTTTTCAAAGAAAATTATACTGGTCTTATTGGTTTTACTCAGGCTGTATTCTGAATGACTAGAGATGTGCAAAGCTCAAAATCTTGTGCATATGTAGCAAAAAAATAAAACTCTCCCCCCCCCCCCCAAATTTTAAAGGGGGTTGCTTTTCTACAAAAATCGGTACGTGTACGAGGAAAATGGAGATCATATTCGGATTCAGGTGGTCAATTTGCAGAAGAATCAGCCGGAATAGCATCAGAAGGGTTTTTTTGTTGCACATTGTTTTTGATTAGAGGATGCCCCCCATGTTTTTCTTTTTACTGCATATGCACAAGATTTTAAGCTTTGCACATCTCTAGTCATTCATAATAATGTTTACGGTTATTGTAATGCTCTTTTCCCCCTCCAAAAAAAAAAAAAGACTCTGAGTCAGAAGAGGGGGGGGGGGAGATTTTTAAGGGGGTGTGGTGGGGGATAGGTGGTCGTATTTGGAAACAAGGGATCATTTTACATAAGAATCAGCCAGAAGAATATCTTTTTGAATGAAGACCTGCGTTTCAACTCGTATACAATGTGCGACATTCAGATGATAGGGTTTATTTATTTATTTATTTATTTATTTATTTTACATCGCGAAAATATTTTTGGACATAGGAGTCATAGAAGCGAGTCTTATACTCTTATTCTACACCAAAATTTTTTTTACAAACATCTCTTTTCAAAAAAGCAGAATAAAAAGATCGTTTCGTGATTTTTTCTCATATTTGGGGGGGGGGTTACCCCCCAAGACCTTCTTTGTGATCGGTATTCATGATCTTGAACTTTGAACCTCTCTTGCCACCAAAACTATGTTAGCAGTTAATATAAAGCTCCTTTATCCTCAAAAAAAAAAAAAAATCGCTCTAAAACTAAGGAAACTTGAAAAAAACTTGAGGAGCCTTTAAAAAAACTTGGTTCGTATAGGAGAAAACGGACGTCATATTCGGATTCAGGGGGTCATTTTACATCAGAATCTGCCGACGAAATGTCAAAAGCATTTTGATGTTTTTTTTTTTTTTTTTGCCGCACACTAGTGATGGGCATAATCGAGTTCTCATAATCGAATCACTCGATTATCAAAGATCACTCGAGAACGCGATTATTACGAGTTCTCGATTAACGTATCTCGAGTTCTTGATTATCACATCTCGAGTTCTCGATTATCATAGATCTCGAGTTCTCGATTATCGCATCTCGAGTTCTCGTTATCCCTTCGCGAGTTCTCGAGCGATGACTGCTCGAGTGCTCGATTATCACTTCCCGAGATCTCGAGCGATGGACTGCTCGAGTGCTCGATTATCACTTTCCGAGTTCTCGAGTGATAGACTGCTCGAGTTCTCGCTTTGTGAACTTCTCGAGATGTTGATTTCTCGAGTTCTCGAGAAGTCAATCACTCGAGCAGTGTACTTCTCAATCGATTTGATAATCTGAACTTTGACTTCTGAAAGGATTCAGTTACCTGGACAGATCTGTCATTTAGTGGGTCAGAGGCAGGGGTGCCCACAGGTGGGGGAAGGGGGTCATGACGCAGACTACGCCATTGAAATTTTTAGGTGCGTTGTTTTGAGGGGTATTTCTTACTTTTCTTGGAGAGCTCTTGTTTTTTTTTTGCGAGGGGGGGGGATCTTTGCAAAATTTAGGAGAGGGGTGCGCCCTTGCTCTTAGGGGGTGGGCACCCCTGTCAGAGGGCTGGCTTTGAAAAATTAATGTTTTGACATATAAATGTGCGTGTTTTTTTTTTTCCGAAAAAAAAAATGCACAGGAAAGGGAGATCATGGCGCTCTTAAGGGGGGGGGGATTCGTTTTTCAGAGGTGCGCCAGCACACTTGAGGAATGGATACTCCTGCGATATAAATGATTTTATAATCAAAGATTTGCCTCTCGAATATTTGTTGTAGAAGTTTGTGTGTTGTGCTTACATTCGAATAGTGTTGTAATTAGTTCCATGTATGCTGCCGAATGCCTGATTATCAAATGATTCTTTGGGATGATTTGGTAGCCCAATGATATATTTTTGGGAGAAATATGTTAGCGAATCAACACATGGACGAGTCTATGGGTGACATGGGTGGTGT
Organism: Uloborus diversus; assembly: GCF_026930045.1. Classification (NCBI taxonomy): domain Eukaryota; kingdom Metazoa; phylum Arthropoda; class Arachnida; order Araneae; family Uloboridae; genus Uloborus; species Uloborus diversus. The sequence goes on from NC_072735.1 coordinate 32,528,216, forward strand.
GTCTCGGTGGTGGAAGTAAAAGGTGGGGAGCGCTAAAAAGGTTCTAACTTGAGGGGCATTAAAACTAAAATTATATATCATGTCTAAAGGGGGAATACTTTAGTTAAAACCTGAGGGAACCTCTCCCCCCTTACGTCCACCTTCGACTAAACCATTGGGTAATCAAACCCGAGACACGTGTCTGCAGTAATCTATATATTTGTGCAACAAAAGTTAGTTATTTCCTGTTACTTCTTGGCACAAAGGTATTTATTTATTTCTTAATGAAGCAAGTAGCCTAGTTCTCGTATAATTCATTCGCAGGGGGTGACAACCAGGAGAAGGGGACGGGAGTTAAGACGCAAACTGCGGGATTGTAATTTTCAGGAGATTTTCTCTTTTCGGGATAGCGCTCTTGGGGGAGAACTCCATTCGTGCAGGTGAGAGGTGAAGTGTATTAGGGACGTAGGTGTAAACAATATAGAGGGGCCCGTCAAAGTCATTTGTGACGAGCCTCGAAATTTCTGTGCACGCTCCTGCATATGTGGTGCGTCATCGCTCTTGGAATTGATGGATTTGGAATGGTTTTAAAATCGAATGATTGCTTCTTAGCCCAGTCAATTTAGACATAAAAATAGTGATCAAATAACAAAAATTCCGGGAAAGCTAAATTTTTGTAGAGACCTTGGGTTTAGCATTACAAATAAAGTACCAAAAGTCCCCGTCGATCCCATGTGCGCTAAAAAAGTTATTCGGGGTCAAAGGTCAAAATTTTAGGGTTTTTTTTTTTTTTTTTTTGGATTTTTCTCAAAAACGGTAAGTTTTATCGAAAAGTACCTCAGACCAAAGTTGTAGATCTCAAAATTCTCTATAAAAATTGTCCTCATGATTTTTCTCCAAGACCAAGCCATTTTCCAGGTATTGCGTACTCTCGAAAGACAGCCAGTCACTTACAGAATCCCCTCTACTCGCATGGCTTTGAATAACATCTGGCTATTCTAGTCCGTGTGGCGTCGTTCACATACCCAGGGGTGCCCAACCTACTAAGGGCATGGGCGCACCCCTTAATATCGCGGAGCCCCCCCCCCCTCAAAAGCAAGAGCCCCCTCGAAAAACTGAGAAAAATACCCCTCAACCCCCCCCCCCTTTAAATGTTTTTTGAGCTCTCAAACTGTAACCAAATTTCATTCAATAAAACATAGTTTGGCTGGCGAGTCGCATTATTATCTTGACTCTTGACAATGTTTGACCTTAGTGATACATTATAGTTAAGATTTCTAGATTCTAAAATCCACCTCTCTTGGTTAGACGACAAACTGTGGTTGACGCTTCTTCATCTAATTTTGCGCGTCGTCTCACTGCTTTAGTATAACGTGAGGTGTTGGAAATCATATAATTCAATAGTTACGCTATCAAGCACAATTTCTTTTAAAGTTTTATCTGATATTCCTTTTTTTAAGAAGATGATCCGAGTTTTCCCACTTCTGCTTATCAAAGAACTCAAGTTGAAATCTGGAATTGTAAATTTTTCGCTTTACAATCGAATTCTTCGAACTTGTCATCGTATTATGTTTGGATCATCAGCTCTTGTTCTGCAAACTCGTTACTTTGAGAATCTAAAAAATATAACACTAGGTATTGCGGATGACCATCAAAGAACTTGTTTCGAGACGGATTACGACGACCAGTTCGAAGATGGACAAAGAACATTTATAATTCCAGATTTCAATTTTGAAGCTGAGAGAATACTATGAGCTCATTGATAAGCAAAACTGGTAAAACTCGGCAGCTCCCTCTTTCAAAAAAGGGGACTTTCGATAAAACTTTGAAAGAAATTGCTTGATGGCGTGTCTACTGAGTAGTATGGCTTTCAAAACCTCACATGTCATACTAAAGCAGCGAGACAATAGGTAAAATGAGAGAAAGAAGTTCAGGTATAGTTTGTTGTCTAACCAAAAGGGATGGATTTATTCGATTCAGATTAGAATCTAGAAATATTAAGCCACAATACCCTCAAGCCACAATTTCAATCAAGACTGAAAATTATGAGAAGCAAAATAGTTCAACTCGCACGCCAAACTTATGTTTTATTGTAATCAATGTGGTTACAGTTTGAGGGCTCAAAACCCATTAAAGTTTCTTTAGCAGCGTTTTTTGTTTTAAAGGGTGACTTATGTGGGCTGTTGCAAGCCACATTTATATTTTAAAATTTTTATACTTAACCTTTGTTCTATATCATAGGTAAAGTTGACATTTTGAGCCAAAGTTATGGGCTAAGTGGAGAATTAACATTTTTTTTTACTAGATAAGAAATGCTTTTATTGCTGTGCTTTTCCGTATCTATGTAAGAATTAATATGAAAGCAAACTTTTACAAATCGTAACTTCTAATGTTTTTCCTCTAGGTACGGAGCAACACTGTGTTAAACAATTCTGACACTATATTGGTCAAATTCAAGATTCAACGCATGCGTGGAACTTTAAAATACAGTTTATTATTAAAATGATCTTATGCAATGTGTAATCTAAACAAAAAGCCTGCTCTTAAGAGCGATAACATCAAATTTATCAAATTTTGATACTTGATGAAATTATTGTAACTTTTTCCAGTTTTTATGCATTTATTATCAACTTCAAGGCGGAGCGACACCTCAAGATATTTTTTGCGGTAGAAATCCTTTTGCATAACCAAATATCTCTACAAAAGGCAACTTTTCCGGGTTATTACTTTGCGTTTATCAGATTTTGATTTTTTTCAATCCACCCTAATGAACATATCCAGTACTTCAAAAGTAAGTCCACCTCGTACTAGAGCGGTATTAAGTGAATATGAATCCAGCTTTTGTTGTAAAAAACACTGCTTATTTTGAGGCGAGGAAGCGGATGAAGAGGCTGAGAAGAACAAAACGCAGAATTATCGCAGAAAAATTCTTAAATTTTCTACACTTGCATTCAAAGAATCCCTTTTAAAATTAGCTAAAGATCGTTCAGAAGTGTACCAAGAGCTGCCCTTGCACGTTTTAATGTTCAGTATGATTTAGTCGCTGCTTTATGAATATTTCTCCGATAATTCTGAGCTTTCTTCTTCTCAGCCTCCTCATCCGCTTCACAGCCAAAAAATAAGCAGTGTTTTTGAAAACAAAAGCTGGATTCAAATTCACTTAATCGCGCTACAGTACGAGGAGGACTTACTTTTGAAGTATTTGGCCTTGGAATTAATCCTCACGTTGCTGCAGAGATTGAACTTTTCCGGATGTATGATTTTCTGCAATCCACGCGAATTGTAACGGACTTTTGACTTTTGTGACATTTTTCTTAAATATTGATCAGCACGAACAGTAGACGCTTGTAATAAATACGTTTATTCACTCGAATTGCACGTTTAACTCTAAAAGAAGCATGTACGTCAGCCCACATAGAAGGGGTCATGGCCCAGACTGCGCCATCGAAATTTTTAGGGGGATTGTTTTGAGGGGTATTTTTCTCAGTTTTTGGAGGGGGGGGGGGGGGCTCTTGCTTTTGAGGGGGGGGGCGGCTCCGCGATATTGAGGGGTGCGCCCATGCCCTTAGTGGGTTGGGCACCCCTTGGTATATGAACGACGCCACACGGACTAGAATAGCCAGATGTTATTCAAGGCTATGCGAGTGGGGATTCTGTAAGTGAC